>NC_068989.1:4069470-4070083 GCF_001194135.2 Octopus bimaculoides
ATATATATATATATATATATATATATAAAACGAATAAATATATAAAAGCAGCAGCAGATGTGTTAGGAGACAACAACCTCCTAAGTAGACCGAATGCAGATATGAGTAGCATACGGGAACCGGTAGTAAAGAAGGATAAGAAAATATTAGATTTATAAGCCCTAAAATTCGCTCCCTAATTGGCCTCGGGCATATGGCGTAGTGGTTAAGAACGCGTGCTACTGATCCCAAAATTTCGTGTTCGATTCCAGGCAGTTACCTTAATAATAATAATAATAATAATAACATCGAAATATACCTTAGGAATAAGAACCCGGGTTCGAAATTTCCCCATGATACCTGATGAAGGTTGGAGGGTATATGAACCGAAACGTTCTGGGAATGTCTAGTTTTGATGGTTCTCGACTCTGTTTTTTACAGTTTTTTTACAAATTTCTATGCTTTTTTTATGAACTTGCAGGTTACCACATAACGTCCGAGAATTATGTGCATTGACCATTTGGTCAGTAAACCACAAATCTGCCCAGCTGTTAAAGATGAATCGACAAACATTGCGAAGCAAAACTCTTTTCTCTGGTAGAAGAATAAATGCCAAAAGAGCTTATTGCTCGAG
>NC_068989.1:4070183-4076608 GCF_001194135.2 Octopus bimaculoides
GAACGACCCGTCTGTTTTAACACAGGGCGTGACCGAGCATTGCACACACTCACACACATACATACACATACACACACACACACACGCACTCACGTGTGTTTGTGTGCCTGTGTGTCTGTGTGTATGTCTATGTGTCTGTGTATGTCTGTGTGGGTGTGGGTGTGTTTTCATATTCTGTTATAATAAAATCAAATTTTACATTAATGTGATGTGCTACTCTGTACTTTTGTAGAGTTTAAAGTTTATAATTCTTAAAAAAGAATGTTGGCAGTGACTTCAAAGTTTAGACTCGCTATGCCAACGTCGGATTATGTTTATACACGCACGCACATACACACACACACACACACACATACAAATATATATTTTATTCTTTCATTCTTTATTTGTTTCAGTCGTATGACTTCGAATATGCTGGAACACCATACTTTAGTGGAAAAAGTCGACGCCAGGACTTATTCTTTCTAAGCCTGGTCGCTTTTGCCGAACCGATAAGTCAAAGAGACGTAAACACATCAGTATCGGTTGTAAGCGATGGCAGGGCGACAAACACAGACACAATAACACACACAAAAATATATACGACAAGCTTCTTTCAGTTTCCGCCTACCAAATCCACTTTGGTCGGCTCGAGGCTATAGAAGAAGACACTTGCCCAAGGGTGCGACGAAGAAGGCCTCAACCCGCTATCATGCGGTTGAGAAGCAATATTTCTATACATTTTATATATGCCTATAGTAATGTGGCTAAGAAGCCCACTTAACAACAACATGGTTTCAGGCTGAATGTAACTGCGTGGTACCTTGGTGTAGTTTCTTGTAGTACAGCCTTGGGACGACGAATGCTTTGTCTGAATTTGAGAGATAGAAACTGCATGCAGGCCCGACTAACAGCACATATGAATGCGCGTGCGGGCTATTTGCGTGTGTGTGCGTGTGTAAATGTGTGTTTGTGTATCTTGTGTATATATATAGTTATACACAGCAAATAAATTTAAAACAATCACTCCATTGGCTTGCGCAGTTTGTTATCCATTATGTTACAAGAAAAATTTAGGGTGGTCACTGCATAGAGGTTTTTGACCTTAGGCGCAATTGTTCCAAGTTGGCTTGGCATTACGTAACAACACAACCTGAAGCACAATGAACAATATCATTAACTCGTTTATGGATGCTAAGAAATTTCGCCAAATGTAGCATACACACACACGCACACGCGCACACACACATACATATACATATATCTATGCGCCTGCTATTATTGGTTGGTGTAATTCTTGAATGTTTTCTGAAATACAACACATATTTGGAACCTCGCAACGCAATAATCCGTTCTGTTGTATTAATTGCTTTAGCAGTGATGTATTTGTAATCGATGTTAGCAGATTGTATTTCTTTCTACTTCATTAGTCTAGACACACATTAAGTCCAATAGTTTAAAATGGAATGAATCAGTGTTCAGAATATTAACGAAAAGTACACGATGCATGCTCAACAACGACGACTTCAACAACTAACACAAATCAAAATCTTAATGGAAAGTAATAACAACAACAACAACAACAATAATCCTTTCTACTATAGGCAGAAGACCTGGATTTTGTGGTAAAGGAGACAATCGATCGCATCTACCCCAGTGTTTCACTGGTACTTAATTTATCCACCCCGGAAGGATAAAAGACAAATTCGACCTCGGCGGAATTTGAACTCAGATCATAGCGACGGGTGAAATACCGCTAAGCATTTCGTCCAGCGCGCTAACGAGTCTGCCAGATCGCTGCCTTTATAATAATAATAATACTAATTGACGATAACGACGTGAACAGGACTGGAACAAATGTTGAAGGTGCCGCACCCGGCAGGCGCCCCAGTGTGCAACCCGGTCGTAATCCAGCAAATGTTAGCCATGCTACAACACATAAGTGGAGTAAACAAGTAAACATGATGGTTATGGAGGGTTACTACAATTGTTTGCGAATGACGTGCCTGTCAGAGGGTACAGTGAATGAAAGGTAATGGAATCGTTTGAAATTACTGAACATATATTATGTGACCAACCAAGAGTACCGGGCTCAAATCATTCAATTAAAAGCCTTCAAGGCGGTGCCTCAGCATGACCGCAGTCCAATGACTGAAAGAATTAAAAGGAAACAGACAGTCCAAACTGTACAAATGGACTCGCCTTAGTTTTAAGAGAAAGAAAACATTTCAACTTCTATCACCAATTAAATGCTTAGGAAGTTCAAGCGGGTGATATAATGCGATTATTGCTCCAACATTTGCGACATTTCCACAGATACTTCCGTAAGTATCCGCGATAACTACTACAAAGAGAGGCTCAAACTGATTGGCATGAATCCACTCGGCCAACAAGGACAACCACTGACCCACAGAACAGCTTTCGTATTTTTTCTACATTTGTAGATGAACCTTAGCGGTTTCCCTTTTCGTAGTTGAATCTCCTCTGTCATTTTCACTCAGGTATTCTCGGCTAGTTAAGGTGCGTAGCCTAGTGGCTACGTGTGCTACACTCACAATCGTAAGGTCGTGCTTTCGATTTCTGAACCAAGCGGTGTTTTGTATTCTTGAACTGACTCATTTCACATCGTTCCAGCCAACCCAGCTGTAATCGTGTAACTCTGTGATAGACTGGCGTCTCTGTCAGGGGAAATATTTTCATCGCAGCCATGCCGTAAAAACTCGAAACGGCCATTTTAACTCCTAATACTCGAAACAGTAATGTCGAAGGGGACTTAACTTTCTTACTCCCGACTGACGTGTGCCTCCTCTTCTTGTCACCTACATTGCTTTCCTCAACCTGCAGTTGATTAAGTTAATCCCAATGTTAAAACGCTGCGTATTTACCGATCACAGCGGAATTCGATTTCAGAAAATATATGACCGTTAGTAAAATACGATACACAGTTTTCTTCGATGCTTTGGCATCTCCGTCAGTTACGACAATGAGTGTTCTAATTGATTCGATCATCGGAACATCCAGCGCGTGAAATTAACGTGCAAGTGGCTAAGTACTCCATAGACACGCGTAACCTTAACATAGTTCTCAGAGAGATTCCGAGACACAGGATAGAACAAGTCTGGTCCTTCGAATTACATATAGAACTCCAATTTTGCCAGCTGAGTCAACTGAAACAACGTGAAATAAAGTGTCTTGCCCAGGGACACAATGAACCGTCGGCTATCGAACTCATGACTTTAGGATCATGATCCGAATACCCTAATTAGCAAGCTACGCGCCTTCACCTCCGATGCTCTAATTATTCTGTGAATCCGCCTTTGGAAATGACCTTAAGCTACACTGTGAAACTATAACTAATATGATAAAAATGTTTTGACCTGTTTTGCCGATTCTGAATAAATATAGGGCTGGAGTTTGGCCAAGATTCTAAAACGCTGTAAAATTACAAGCCAGTCTGACAACATCACTATCAATAACCCGACTACTTCTCCAATATCCGGTAAATAATATTGAATATAGCTAAGGATGGCCGACAACTCGTTCTATGACGATGATTGTAATAAGAAACACATATCCAGCGAATATTACACTAGAATGAACAATATGTAGGAGTCGGTGCTCTTCATATGCAATAAAACAATAGCCCTTTCATGTCTGCGCTGTACCAGCAGTAATACTAATTTTGGGGCACGAAAACAGTATAGGCACTTCTAGGAAAACGTGTGATATGCTAGAAATAGCAGTCACATTTCGCTCGAATCACATTCGTTCATGTTGAAATATGAAGAGCATATTGAATAATGTAATTCCAGATATATAATGTTTACATACGAATGCGTAATGATAGTTTGAAATGTTTTTCATCATAGGTCTGCTTGAGATGAATTGAGCCACATACCAACAAGCAACTACATGCTCAGTCACATCGACAGAAAGAAAAAAAGATAGAGAGGGAGAGAGAGAGAGAAAACATTAAAAAAAGCATTAAAACGAGAGAAACATTAAAATGCTGGATATCAAGTCAACGTCGAATCTGCGACGCCAAATTGGTGGCACCTAAACTGCTATGCCAAAACGTCTCATATCTCAGAAATTTCCACATCTTTGACGAAATGATCATAGCTGTAACTCTCTTGTTCATAGATTTACTCATTTAAAATTCCTGACATTAAACAATAATAACCACATCAATAGGCGGTGGAGCTTTGCCTGATCATTCGTGGGAAGAAATAACAGCAAAATATTTTGAAAAAAGATGAGAACTTTATACGATCTTCCATACATTATGCACAACAAAGAGGAATAAACGGTTCTGAAACGTCTTGATTATTGGTATGTTCTGTCGAGCTGAAATCTATACTAAATATAAACAAATATTGCTCGTTCGAGTAATATTGGCTGAGAGCAATCAGATTGTTATTTTAGTTGCAAATAGAAAAGATGACATTGCTGCTGCAATATAAGAGAAAGAAGACAGATCTGACGGGTGATGAGCAGTGATATCACTAGTTGTTTTATGATCAGGAATAGCTCGGGTAAAATATCCTGGTTTCCTAGTCTGTTGTTATATGGAGTGAATCTCTATATTATTGGGCACACCCAAAGATTCCAAAGGAATTCAAGAAAGAAATGGAGTCCACTTTGTGTTTCGATTACCATGATGATAATATCTACTCTTGAAGTAATTTGCTGTGAGTTCCTCAAAATTCTTTCGATATCATCAGGTGGGGTAAATGTTTTGTATAATAAAACGCTTTAGGAGTGAAACAACCACTTAAGCGGACAAACTGAGAGGTTCCTGCCGTTACAAGGTTTTATACTTTGAAGTAGGAGCTATGAGGATACAAGTTTTAACTTGCACAATGTTATCTTGACAAGAATGGCAAACTTCAATGTTGTAATCGTTGAAATGATTTTTATATGTTGTGGGTAGATGTGAAATCTTCCTTAATTACGAGCAGAAAGTTTCTGGCTTCATTATTTAAACATATATAGAAAGGCAAATTAACCAGGATACCTTATTCTTCTTCGTTTTATATAACGTGACGTATTTTCTTCGCATAAGCTGGATGTTTTCGATATTTTGAATAAAAGCAGGAAATTGTTAAAATTACCTTCGCTTAAATATAGATCGGAAATGCGCCTTCATGCGCCAGCTGCAAGACAGACAGCTACATAGAAGCCTAAGTACGTAGCTAGCTATGTATCTACCAGACAGACAGATAAATAGATAGATAGATAGATAGATAGATAGATAGATAGATAGATAGATAGATAGATAGATAGATACGCGTGGTTGTAGGCATGTATATGTATATGTATCTCCCGCTGATGTATATTGGCTAAGAATTTAAATATTAGTGAACAATCGCTGTTCTTCAAACGATGTTTCTTGCACTGAATTACACTCCATTACAAACTTGTAATTATAACGTTATAGATCACATCTGTGATGTAAATTAGATTATAACATCATGCACTTAGTTCCCTGAATAGAGGGTACTGGGGAATTTTCTCTGCAACAGTGGACGAATACCTGCACCGTTAGATGTCCAGCAGATTTGATTATCACTTCGAGATTATAAAATATGGAGAAAGCAACGCAGAATGAAGCTCGTTTTTTTTTTTTTCTCTCTCACTTCTGTTTCTTTTCTTTTTTCTTAAGATTTATAATTTAATATCCTTGTAAGGTACGCATGCAAGAAAAAGGATAGATATCAACACTTACACATTTACTTCTCTTGGAATATTCTCATGCATCCTCGATATTTTGCGCGGTTTATTTGTACCGTGTTGTTGAAATATTTTGAAATATTTTGATTATTGGCTCATGCAGAACCTATATTTCTGGCTTGTTCCAATTCTTAATATCCAAACTTTTCGCTTCTTCTCGTACAACGGATCAGTTTTCTGGACCAAAATTTTATTGAACAAACTGATTCTATCCATAATCATCCGTTTGTAATTTTCGTGATATTCTTTTCAGAAGTGTTGGATTCCCTATATTCTGATACCATTTAGAGAGCAGGATGACATTTAAAGGAAATTAGACTGTCATGTGTTGCAGATGCGGTTATGCTACGTAGCGGTCGCTTCCTCGTTGATCCGAGATGCACTTCGTTGTTTAACTACGGAACTTAATATCTCAGAAAAGATACGACTACTGCTCTGATTAATAAATACCAGTCTTTTAAAAGAACTTTTCTAAATGTTCAGCATATAAGACGGCTGAAACAATCAACCAAATATGTTTATATGAGCACGAACATGAGTTAAGATATACATAAGAGCGCGAACGCGCGCACACGCAAGCACACACACACACACGGACGCACACACACACATACATGCAATCGCTAGCGTGCGTGCATGCAAATGTACACACACCCACACACACACACACACATATATATATATATATATATATATATATATATATATATATA
>NC_068989.1:4076869-4079103 GCF_001194135.2 Octopus bimaculoides
ATATATATATATATATATATACAGATTATAAAGATATATATATTTATTTGAGTGGGTATTTGTGTATATACAGTTAGTAGATGTTATCTGAATTTTAATGGAAGAATTTCGATTCTACGTTGAAGCCTAGCTCTTTGAAGAATTAAGCAAAAGATACTAAATTCCTATACACAAACAGCTCTATGTGCGTGCATAGGTACAGATAGTTATCCATGCGTGTGTGTGAGCGCGACTACTCCTAAGTACTTTTAGATATGCATTTATATAGAAAGAACAGATAAATAGAATCGATAATATATTGCCATCAACACACACGCACAAACACGGGTGTATGTATGTGTATCAATATATGTTTTTATGTCGAGTAATAAGCTTTTCTACTATAAGCACAAGGCCTGGAGTTTTTGAGGAGTGGGCAAGTGGATTTCTTTGACTCCGGTGATCAACTGGTATTCATTTTATCAACCCTAAAAGCATGAAATGCAAAGTCGACGTCGGCGGAATTTGAACTCAGAACGTAAAGTAAAGCCGGAAAAATTACTGCTAAGCATTACGTCTGGCGTACCATCTGTTGATTGATAATAAACTTTTAGCATTAAGCCGGTAAATCACTCAAAACATTTGTAGATTGCTTATTTATTGTATTTTTACCGGAAGAGGTTTGACTATGACTTCGAAGTTCCGGCATGCTTGTCTTCACTGGCGTGTCTGACGAAAACAAAGTGGCCGAAACTTCGAAGACATGGTCACAAACTTTTTGTAAAAGCCGTGTTTATGTATGTGTTTGTGTAAACATATATATGTAGATATATTTGAGAGAGAGAGAGAGAAAGAGAGGGGGTGCGAAATGAGAGAGGGAAAGAGATCTACAGAATACTTCTGCGCTGTTACCCTTAGTATAGTAACAATGGTGAGCAAGAGGAATGATGCTGAACAGCCAAATAAAGAATTCCATCGTGTTTTTTTTTAACATCTTTTCTTGACCTCGTCGTAGAAATTATACCGTTTTAAATAAGAAAAGCACAAATTACATAATTAATGACCTGTAGGAACATCGTACTTCGTTACGCAACCCCATAATGCACTACCAATTATATTAAACGTTTTTATAAGTCAGCACTCACAAGGCATTTGCCAGTCTGGGCCTATATTAGAAGATATTTGCCGAAGTTGCCACGCTGTGTGGTGTGGTTGAACCCGAAATCTCATTACTGCAAAGTTAGCTTCTTAGCGACACAGCCACGCCTAGGACCAGGTGTAACAATGCTCAGCTAGTAATTTGTCTTCATTTTCCTTCTTTTATTTCCCACCTTCATTCTTTTCCAATTTCGTTTCGTTTCTTTCATTTGGCTTAAATTTCTTTCGTTTTGTTTCTTCCTCTTTCGTTTCCATCTCCTTCTCCACACTCTTTCTCTTCATTCTCCTTCTTCGTCGACGTTCCTCCGCGTTGGACAAAACGTTTTGACATACTTAATTACAGCCCCTTGAATTCAAAATTCAAATCTCACCGAGGTCACTTTTGTCTTTTATCCCTCGTGGGGTTTATAAACTAACACACCAGTCAAGTACTAGGATTAATATTACCGACTGATTACTTCCTCTCAACATTCCCGACGAAGTGCCAATTTTAGAAATCATATTTATCTCTTTATTGCCCACAGGGGGCTAAACATAGTGGGGATAAGCAAGGAGAGACAAAGGGATTAAGTCGATTACATCGACCCCATTGCGTAACTGGTACTTATTTAATCGACCCCGAAAGGATGAAAGGCAAAGTCGACCTCAGCAGCAGACGATATACCGCTAAGCATTTCGCCTGGCGCGCTAACGATTCTGCCAGCTCACCACCCTAATTTTAGAAATTATATTATCATTATTATTATCATTGCCATTATTATTATTATTATTATCATCATCATCATCATCATCATCATCATCGTCATTATTATTATTATTATCATTATTATTATTATTATTATTATCATCATTATTATTATTATTATGTTTGACTTTTGTTTTGCATTTGTACAAGTTGGATCCAAGTCTCACCCAGAGACCTCAAGAGACAACAAGTTAGAAGTTCATGTAGGTGTTATGCCTAGGGTACCATATATTTGGATTTGTACAGTTTTGTTCAAGTGAATGTTTAAGAAACCATAAGAAAATTATGTGTTTGCTTTAAAATTTGAGATCACATAGACAGTATTTTACGTAGGATATGGGCAGTTCCCATG
>NC_068989.1:4079113-4079590 GCF_001194135.2 Octopus bimaculoides
TGAACAAAATATTTTATTATTATTATTATTATTATTATTATTATTATTATTATTATTATTATTATTATTATTATTATTATTCGCCTTTCTCTTTGTTCCACTTCCTCCGTCTTCATTCTTCGTTCTATTTCGTTCTTCATGCGGTTCTGCTTTTGACGTTCTCTTCTATTTATTTATTTTTTTCTTTCTTTCTTTTGGACAAAATAGACAGACAGAGAGTTTTACTGGTGAGGAAAATAATAAACAGATGAATATTTAGATAGACAGGGACATGTGTAGGGTAATAATTCCGCACGGTGGGGTGGCGGATGGGGACGTCGCTCGGACAGACAAACTGATAGGTAGATTGGTTGTAAAATCAGTACATAGATAGATATGACAGATAGGTAGGTAGGGAGGTAAATTGGTAGGTAGGGAGGTAGGTAGGTAGGTAGGTAGTTGATAGATATAGGGATAGACAGATAGAATCAAATATAG
>NC_068989.1:4082204-4083270 GCF_001194135.2 Octopus bimaculoides
CTACTGCTAACAAACCACCAACTATTAGCTACTACTTATTAACTCCCTCCCACTCTGCCTCTTTCACTCCCTCCCTGCCTCTCACTGCCACCATCATCATCACGAGCCACAGCGCTTTCACTGCTACCACCACCACCACCTCCTGCTTTGTGCCACAGCCTACGTCATCGTTTCCATTGATCGCCTACTTAGCGTACGTAAAGAAAAAGCGACCATGTTCCCACAACGGTTGCAGTTCCTTCTATGGAGGCGCCCGGATAAGGAGAAAATAACTATGCCAGCGAATCGGCCAGCCTCACCGGCGAGAAAACCATTGCCGGCACTCGCCTTGCCAGGGATGTATCTGGTGTATAAATACAATGAATATAAGAGGCAAAGACAAGAGCAACATCGACGAAAAGTCACCGAAAGAGAGTTGGATCATCTGAATCACAAAATTGTGAGTAAATATTCTACGGAATATCATGAAAAATATATACCCATGAAAAAAAAAATACAAAAAAAAAACAGAATTAATAATGATAATAATAATAATAACGCTAATAGTAATAATAAATATATATGTATTCGTATACACTTATATAAATATCATATTGTGTATGTAGAGATGCGTGCATATCTGTCTATAGATTCGCTGTATGGATATATAAATGCATGACTATATATAAATAAAAAACAAACACATACATTCATATATATCTATATATCTACCTATATATATATATGTATATATATATGTATGTATTTATATGTGATTAAGGGTTTATTTGCAGACGACTATATGCAAACATGTGATTGAATAGATACGTATGTACATATTTTGCAGTGTCTTGTGTGCAAGAGGGTGCAGTCCCCTTACGTTACTCGTCGACTGCATTAATGTGGCTGAGCGCCTGGAAACATGTAGATGCAACATTTAGGAGCTTCTATGTGCAACCGTGTACGTGTGTGCGCATGCATGTATATATGTACATATACATACATACAACCACACACACCACACGCACACACACACACACACACATATATATATATATATATATATATATATATATATATATATATA
>NC_068989.1:4087109-4088027 GCF_001194135.2 Octopus bimaculoides
TATATATATGCATGCATGCATCCGCGTGCACCCGTAGTGAAAGAAGATCGTTTGGTCATCAAGAATAATGAGTCAAGAAGAAACAGTTTACATGGCCTTTTGATCTGCAAGAAATAGTAGCTGTGTCCCCATTATAACTTTCCACAAATATCTCAAAAAAGAAGACCACATTGAATGTGTGCTCTACATGAATTCTGCACTGTGGCACATTCAGGAAAAAAAAAACATAATGTGTTCAACAGGATGGGATAGATTAGAAATGTTCGTCAGCGAAGATAACCTGGGACTACAGTAAATTACATCTCAGTCAACGGTTCCCAACTATTTGGAGCCTTTTGGACCCATTCAGTCCCTATTTTACTCTGCAGGAGCCTTATTATAAAGATGTAATAGGTTTTATGAAAGCCATCATGTTTATATGATTGAATATTACAAGGAATTGTGTCAAAAGAATATTCCGTGCATTGCAGAAGTAGAACCAATTTATTGCAAGAAAATCTTATGTGGTACCCGAATAGCCATATGGGCCATGAAGGGTCATATAGACCCTAGTTGAGAAACACTAGCCTTCGTAAAAGCATTAGGCACGACGACAAGTTCGAATCTCTCTTCTGTTATATACTCCTAACAGATGAGACAGTCATGGCGGGAATGTCTTTATTTGTAAATCGCCTCCTTCAGGGCTGACCTAGGGTTAAATAAGAACACAGAAGAAAAGAAAAAAACGAAGAACATCACTATTACCGCTAAAAGTACGAAGAACGTACTAACACTGCCACTAGGAATTTCTAGGCGGTCGATGTCTGTGCTAGAATTGGCAGTCAAATGTCTCTCAAGTCGCAACTCACAATTCAATGTGAGAGAGAGGGACAGAGAGAGAGAGAGAGAGAGAGAGAGAGAGAGAGAGAGAGAGAGAGA
>NC_068989.1:4090537-4092864 GCF_001194135.2 Octopus bimaculoides
GGCTTCAAATTTTAGCACAAGGCCAGCAAATTCGAAGGAAGGGAGTAAGCTGATTATATCGATTCTAGTATTCAACTGGTATTTATTTTATCGACCGCAAAAGTATTGAAAGTAAAAGTCGATTTCAGCAAAAGTTGAACTCATATTGTAGAGACGGGCAGAATGCCGTGAAGCAGTTTGCCTGGCGTGCTAAAAATTCTGTCAGCACAGGAAATATTACGAGTTGAAATAGATCAAATAGTTCAGATATAGGTGAGTCTATTATCAGATAATATGATGCCTATATTTCACGTCTGGCCTGGGTTTTTTGCCCGATAACATGGCGCTTCTATTTAACAACTGATCAGATACTATCACCAAATGAAATGACGCTAATATTTCACATCTGATCTGGGCCTATTAACAGATGAAATAGTGCCTATATTTTCCATTTAGTTTGGGTTTATTATCTAGTCAGGGCCTATTATCCGCTTTACACAAGCTAGTAGCGGTAAAAATAGCTGATATCAATGGGACTCTTTTGCTGAACCGCTAAGTTACTGTAACGTACATAAAACAACACCAGCTTAAAGTGGTGGTGAAGGACAAACACAAGCACACACATACACACACACACACACGCACACATAAACACACACACACACACACACACACACACACAAATGTATACTACGAGCTTCCACATAGTTTCCGTTTACAATAATTCACTCAAGAGGCCTTGGTTGGTGCGGGGATATAATAGAAGACACCTACCCAAGGTGCGATGCAGTGAGACTGAACTCGAAACCTAGTGCTTGCAAAGCGGTCCTCTTAACCACATGACCATACACAAGCCAATCAGTAAATGCTGTTTCCGATCTTTTCCTCGTCATCGGCCTCTGATCCAGAAAACCCATATTATATCCCGAGCAGGACAATTCTAAATTTTCAGACATTTACGGGTATCTAGAAATACCTTATCTACCCTTATCTTTTTCGAGACGATATTGTGATTTGAGGGAGATTTGGCTGCAATATCTGATAGGTCAAGCGAGCACATAATGGTTCAATTGCTGCTGGCAGTGATGGTCATGTGATCGTGTGATGCTAGAATATTTGGTGTAGTAATTGTTGTAGTTGTACATGTTATTTTGTTCTTGTTATTTTTTTTTTCTTAGCTAGCCCCACGTCAGTCCTGGTTGAACAGAGTTACGATCGATCCTTTCTAATTGTGGCCATCTCATTTTTTTACTAAGCTTCAGTTAACTCAAAAACTCATCTTCCAAAGCACCCATATCTCTCTCAGACAGTTTGAATATGATAGGAGCAATAACTGGCTGTTTTTTCTAGTAGATCGATTAACCCAACAGAGGCTACCAGGTTAGCTAATATTGATATTGTTCGATATATGAGCCAAGACTCATACAGAGCAGACTTATGAAAAGGACTTTCCAACCATGGTCGTCCCACCTTTTTAAGGAGTGTCTACGATTATATTTATTAATCTGTATCCATTCAGCATGAGCATTTAAGGTGATTTGGCTGCTATTTCTAACAGGTCAAAAAATCTACTTAGAGTCTCCCTCGTTGCCTCAATTGTTGTTGTTGTTGCTATTTGAGGTAAATATAGAGTTTCTTGTCGTGTGATCGTAATAACAGGTGAGGAAGATTTACTGAGAACGCCCAAGTGCGATAACATTAAATATACAGAATTATACACTAAATATATTAAATTATATATAAATATATAGTAATGCTTTTTCATTGTGAATGATGTTGAGATACAAGAAAAATAAATAAATACACATATGCACGCGAATACACGTACACACACATACATACATACACACACATATCTATATACATGTATAAACACAAAGGTGTACTCATACATATGTATATATATATATAAAGTATATATATATATATATATATATATATATATATATAATATAATATATATATTGCACATGCTTACTTACATACACATATACATCCACATAAATACAAAATTAAAACGAATAAACAAAAAAACGTACAAGCGTATGTCTTTTATATATACACACGCATACTCACGCGCGCACAAACACACACACGCAATGTTTGATTAAACATCAAGTTATAAATAAATTATATATAAGACAACTGAGCATGAAACTGAAAGATTATTTCAATAAACTTTTACAACGAAAACGTTGACAGCAAGTTCGAAGTTTCGGCTTGCTCACCTTCGTCAGACTGTATATCACGCTCTCTATCTATTTTTGTATGTACGTATGTTTGCTATGTATGTATGCATGTATCTATGTATGTATCTATCTATCTGTCACTCTCTCTCTTTCTCTATC
>NC_068989.1:4092874-4100869 GCF_001194135.2 Octopus bimaculoides
GGTATTTTACTTTATCGCTGTCTCATTCTTTCCATATCTTGTTTGTGGGTGGATCGTGTATATTTTCCACCATTTTGACAGGCGTGGTAGTCTTACAATGCGCGGGTTGGGCTTCTACAGGCCGTCTTTATTTATGTAATGGCGATCATCGTTAAAACAAAACGCTAATGGCCCGGTACGCAGGTTTCGCGTCCGAGTACGTGAGCGACCGAGCGAGGGCGCGCGTGAGACATGTCGTTAGAGACGATCATGTTTCGATTCGTCATTGCAGTAGTATTTCATTTTCGCTGATAAATATGTTTTAGATTTATTCTCTTCGAAAAGTACCAAAATTTCAAATAAATACATTATAAAATTATGTTTACCATACTATAGATGTATGCCTGTGTGCACATGTATGCTTCTATGCATGTATGCTTCTATGCACGTATGTATACTTGGGTGCATGACGTCTTTGTCTATCCCTTTAAATTTTTTTTCCGTATAAAACAAAATAGAAAATTAAAGTACGTTTCTAATTGGAAGCTTGTCAGAGACCATGATATATATACATTCACACATACATATATGTGTATATACACACACATATATTTATATACATATATATACGTTCATTCGGATGCTTGTATATGTATATGTTTATTTATATGATATATATATTGTGTGCGTGTGTGTGCGTATACACACACAAATACATACATATCTATACATACATACATACATACATACATACATACATACATACATACATTCATACATACATACATACACGCTTATATACACTTGCACGTACGTGCTTTGACGATTGTGTTTTCGAGAATAGAACGAAACCTAAAAACAATTTAGTTTCTAATGAACTACAATAAATTATCACGGTATACTTTCGATGTCTTGTAATACTCCATTAAAGCAGTTAACTAAGAGAGCTGTTAGAGCACCAGAGAGATTATTTAACAGTTATTATTATTTCCCATCTTTAAATTTAGTTCTCTATTCCTACCAAAATTAACCCAGCCTGTTACCATTTCAGGGTTCGTTAAATAAAGTACCTGTCCCACATGTACGAACGGCGGTGGGCAAAAGCGGGCAACAGTTGCTAAATGAGTGAAGGCTCTTTTCATTTCCCTATTACATTTTTAGGACAAGAATTCTATGAACATCCCATTCATATTGATTTCAAATTTGCGCACAAGGCCAGCAATTTCGTGGGATAGGATAAGTCGATTACATCGACTCCGGTGCTCAAATGGTACTTATTTTATCGACCCCGAAATGATGAAAGGTAAAGTCGATCCCTGGGGCATTTCAACTGAAAACGTAAACACGGATGAAATGACGCTATGCGTTTTTCCCGGCGTGCTACCGATTCTGCCAGCACACCACCTTAACATTCCACTCATATTAAGCAACTGTATTCCCACTTTTGTCCAGCCCTGTATATACTCTTCTCACTCTTATCTTTTTCTCTTCCTTTCCTTCTATTTGTATCACTTTTTGTCGATAGTAAGAAATCTCCCGTGGTTAGTCCTAGCGAAGGACAGGCTTCACCAAGTCTAAACCACGCACAAGGCACACCATTCCTAAGACCCTGTCAGTAAATTGACGTCCTGAGACAATGTGACAATTCTTTCAGACATGAACGTGTTGCACCCCAGTTTGCTTATCCCCCCACTTCGTTTTCTATGAATTTCCAGTTTTGAGTCTCTTGAAATAAATAACCCAGGTGGGTGAAGAACAAAAGAAAGATATAAATCTGGCCATCTCTATTACTTGTGTCAGTCAGTGGACTACGGCCATGCTGGAGCACCGCCTTGAAGGGTTTCAGTCGAACAAATCGATCCCAGTACTTAGTCCTTAAGCATGGCCGCCCCTAGGGTTGCTGGCGCGTGCTGAACTTCGGCGTGTACAAGCTAACGGTCGTGGAAATTTCCTTATTTCTGTCACGCCCTTTGGCGTCCCCTAGCACATTGCGCCCCGAGCGACCGCCCGAGTTGCTGGTACCCTGAGCCCTGTCCTTAAGTCTGGTACTTATTCTATCGGTTGTGTTTTGCCGAACCGCTAATTTACGGAGACGTGAACAAAACAACACCCCCCACACACACATGATGGACTTATATAATTTTCCATCTGCCAAATCTACTCACAAGGCTTTCGTCGGCCCGAGGCTAGAGTAAATAGCACTTGCCCTAGGCGTTGTGCAATAGGACTGAACCCGAAACCATGTGGTTGGGGACGAAACATTTTACCACACAAATATGCTTGCGCCTACATTCATGTTGTGGAAACAATATCAGCTGATATTATTGCGACAAATATCCGCTGGGTTCGCGTTGAATACCATACAAAAATCTACGTCCCATCGGGGCAGAGCGGGCGGGGGGGTCCTTTATTAAACTGTTCAACCTCATGGACATAGTAGCTAAATATATTTGAAATCACGCTCTATCATTCAAAAAAAAGTTTAAATAGAAACACTGGACAGGCTTATATGCCGAGTGTTGGTCACGATTGGAATGTTTTTGGGTGTTAGTGTTCGATAAGGATTGATCTGGTGCTAAACTCTATTGCACCAATAACAACAATGAACGCATGATGGAGACTTTTAGAAATAGCAGCCAAATCAATCATCTCCCAATGAAAGTCTATCATCTTATAGAAGTATTTTAGTGCACTGGGCATTACAATCGTACCTAAATATCTCTAGTGCCGATTGATGGTGGTTTCCGGAATACTTTTGACCATATATCTGCTCGATCATGTCTGCTCTGGGGCGAAAAACACAACACCACAACACCACAACCACAATGACAGCAACAGCAATACTGTTTGGTGCCCCTTTTATGTATTCTGTATATATTTTCAATTCATAGTAAATAGTTCCTGTGTATTTATTTATTTATTTGTTTATTCGTTTATTCGTTTATTCGTTTATACGGTGGTTGTTTCATTCTAAAATATAATCTCCGTCGATTCTCTGTTGGAGTACATACATACATACATGCATATATACGTGTATACATGCATATGTACACACATTCATGCGCTCGTACGTACATACACACATAAGTACATACATACAGAGAGGCATATACACACACATACACACGTTTACACAAACACACATATGCATACAGACAGACATCATCGTCGTAATCGTCATTATTATCATAATCATGATTTATAATTAGAAGCCAAACAAGAGGCCTCTATGCGGTCACTCGATTTACTAGAAATAGCAACCAAATCTTCCTAGAATCAAAAGTTATACCATCTTTGAAAAGCTGAGGGGATATGTCTACCAAGAGTCTGCGGTCCTTTATACATTATATATAAAAGAAAGTAAATTAAAGAAACCTGTTGATTAGGGGCTTCAATAATATCAATTATACGTCGACATGATTAGGTTGATATTAGACTAGACAACATGCAACCCCTAATCAGATCATCATTATGGTGTTTTTCAGAGAGAAGTCGTTTTATCCTTCTTATTTCAAATCTCGCCGGAGTAAATTTTGGTTTCCTTTCCATCCTTATGGTAGGGTCGGCGCGTTAATGGGATACCCTAACTTTCATCTTCCTCCTTTAAATTTGTAGTTTTGTGATAATGTCGGAAGTCATTTCAGTATTTTATCCGTTAGAAGTTGAAGACCCGTGATCTAGTGGCTAAGGGGTAACACTCATAGTCGTACGATCGTTGTTTCTTTCCACGGACCAAGCAGTGCATTGTCTTCTTGAGCAAAACACATCATTTCGCCTTGCTCCAGTCTACTCAGCTGTAAACAAGTAACTCAAATAACCCTTCGAAGGGCTGGTGTCCCGTTCAGGCGAATGTTGTGATCTCACTTATTTATACGTCATGGGAACAGGGTAACTGGCCTTATGAACCTTAAGATTTGAGACAGCAATGGCAAGGATACTTGCTTTATTTTTCACTTTTTATATACATTAGGAGAAATGCAGAAAACAATTTCATTACTTAGCATTTTATTTACAGAGAAATATACCTGATGCATACTTGATTGTTATTTGATATTATTTCATAAGATTTATTACGATAATTTATTCACTTCAAAATAAATAAATCAAAATTAATTATAAACTGTACAATATTTGAACAACTTCAGGCAGCGAGCTGGCGAAATGCTTAGCAGTATTTCGTCTATTTTTATGCTCTGGATTCAAATTCCGCCGAGGTCGACTTTGCCTTTCATCCTTTCGGGGTCGATAAACTAAGTATCAGTTGCGTACTGGGGTCGATCTAATTGACTGGTCCCCTCCCCCAAAATTTCGGGCCTTGTGCCTGGAGTAGACACGAATATTCGAACAACTTATTTTGACTCCACCCTATGGGCTAAATACCAAAAATGTATCGATGAACCGAGCCAGGGATATATATTATTCACAACAAACACCCACACAAAAGGGATTCTATCATAAAACGAAATACTTTCATCTGGGTTTTACAAAATATAGCAGCGTTTCGGGTTCAAACGACAACGAACCAGCGACAAAAGGAACATCCCGTCAATGACTAACATTCCGTCATCTTCCCTCCTCCATTTCAAATGTAGATCGTATATCGTTGTTTGTATATTATATATTTTACTCTTTTACTTGATTCAGTCATTTGACTGTGGCTATGCAAATCGATCCCAGGATTTATTCTTTGTAAGCCTAGTACTTATTCTATCGGTCTCCTTTGCCGAACTGCTAAATTACGGGAACGTAAACACACCAACATCGGTAGTCAAGCGATGTTGGGGGGACGAACACAGACACACAAACACATGCACAAAAACACATATATATACGACGGGCTTCTTTCAGTTTCCGTCTACTTAAAGGCTTTGGTCGGCTCGAGGCTATAGGAGAAGACACTTGCTAAAAGTACCACGCAGTGGGTTCTCATTCCTAAGGAACTTTTCGATGTTATTATCGTTATTATTATTATTATTATTATTATTATTATTATTATTATTATTACTATTATTCAGGCCACTGCCTGGAATCGAACTCGGAATCTTGGAGTTAGTAGCCCGCGCTCTTAACCACTAGAAAGAATAAGTCCTAGTTCTTGAGATGTGTTCTCAAAGATTGTTTGCCAACATAATATAGTAGTCCTGGTTTAGGACGAATGTTGCTGTTATTTAGCCCCAGTACTACAAAGCACTGTAGCTGAATATCTGTCGTTGTGAGATCTAAAAATAGCAATTTTTTTTAGTATTATTATTCGTATTATTAGTAATAATAAGAATAGGAGGAAGGATAAAAAAGATCAAACTTCCGTAATTAAAATGATACTACTAAATACCATTTTTCAATTTGTGTTACTTGGCCAGTCATATATGATTTAATAAATAAAAGCATTTAGTCCGGTGCTTTGTCACTTTGGCGCCGTTTTCTTTTGCCTTTACAAGTAAATGTGTTGCAGGAGCATTCGTGTAGAGGAAAATACCCACAAGTCCAGAGATCCAAGTCCAGAGATCCAAATGCAATTTTCTGATTTAATATAATTTCACACTTCCATGCGATCGAATAAATATTTTACATTCTCCCCTCTACATTCTTCTTAACTGTATCGATGAATGTACGTAGATATATGTGTGTGAGTATATGTGACTGTATGTATGTATATGTGTGTGTAAATATAAACGTACACACTCACACACATGCACACGCACATATAAACAGTTAGAGAGGCAGGTCGGTAGTTAGATAGATAGATAGATAGATAGATAGATAGATAGATAGATAGATGTGAGTGGTCATTAGGAGGTTTGCTAATATATTGTTGCAGTGTTGGTATTCATTTCAACTCTTAGCTCTGTGTTCTAGTGCCACCGATGTTCAGTTTGCGTTTTATTCTTTGGTGTAGAAGGATAGATAATAGACTGGTCCAGTACTGGGTTTGGTTCCTCCATTTATCTCTCCGTCTCCATCCCTCTAAAGACCCTGTCAGGTTTTAAAACATACCCCAGAGTAAAGACAGCATTCTTACGACAGTATTTCCTACGAAAGAAGGAATATCTTTCTGCGTACTTCTGCGGTCTCGTTACTAGTAAAACTTACAACTTAGAATCACAAAATATTCTGAGAATAATATTGAGACGCCCACTTCGTAAGGATGTCATTTTCACAATAAACATCATCTATTCATTTTAATTTACTTTAAAATTACTAAGTTACACACACACATACGTACATGTATATATAAGCATGTCTGTGTGTGTGTATGTATGCATCTATTTGGTTATGAATTTATATATTTCCAACCATTCTCTCTTCTCATACCCTTCTGTAAGAGAGCTTAGGTTCGAAATGTAAAAGACTTATTCCATTTTTCCCTAAGCGTGAAACTAATACTCCTTGTTTGTTATTCCCTTCCCTGTCTCTGTCTTTTGCTTTTTGATCTTTGTATAATTTTGAACCATATATATATATATATGTGTGTGTGTGTGTGTGTGTGTGTGTGTGTGTGTGTGTGTGTGTGTGTGTGTGTGTGTGTGTGTATAGAGTCATGGATGTTGGTTAAGAAGCTCACTTTGCAACCATGTAGTTTCGGATTCAGTTCCAACTATTCCTTTCATCTTACGGGCCGATAAAATAATTAGTAGCTACACACAGGCGTTCGATGAAATTGACGAACCCACTTCCTCTAAATTTCAGGCCTCGTGCATATTTTAGAAAGAATCAGTATTACTCTTATAATCATCATTATTAACATTATTATTACAAGTCGGTTAGGGCAGTGAGCTGACAGATTCTTTAACGACGAAAGGCGGTGAGCTGGTAGAAACGTTAGCATGCTGTGTAATGGGGTCGATCTAATCGATTAGACCCCTCCCCCAAAATTTCGGGCCTTGTGCCTAGAGTAAAAAAAACAACAACAAAAAAAAACTTCACTAGGAATTTAGTTTTTGACTCCAAAAATAGGAACGATAAAGTTGACCTCGGCAGGTTTTGAACGTTTACGCTATAATACAAGATGGAAGTCCCAGGTTTTCACACGAAGCTTGTCCTTCCAATACTCCACCCTAGCTTATACTGAGGATAACATTAAAGGTACGCGTGTTTGAATAATACTTGGTCGCTTTATAGTACAATACAAGAAATAGGTAGTTACATTATGTGAGGAACCGGAATAGGCGCGGTCGAAACCGACGGAAGATGATTCATTATCTTTTTTAATTATTTTCTATTGCATGTTTTGTGCATTTGTTTCTCGTTTTTCATGAATACATGTGTGCGCGCATGAGTATATGTTGGTGAATATTGGTTTCAAATTTCCTCACAAAGGCAGAAATTTCGGGGTAACGGGAGTAAGTCGATTACATCAAACCCACGGCCATTTTACCTTCCCTGAAAGGGTGAAAGAATAGGTCGACCTCGGTGGAATTTGAACTCAAAGTAAAAGATGAACGAAACGCCGTTAAGCTCTTTGCCCTGTGTGCTAATGGTTATGGTTGCTCGCCGCTTAGTGTTGGTGAATATTGAGAGGCGTGTACATGCATTTGTGAAAGCTACAAAACACGCTGCATGTTGTATACACATAATGCACGTGGCTGCTTAGTAAGTTTAAACGTGGTGCCGTGTTGCTGCAACACATAATATTAGTCAAAGACATGGTTGAATGGTTAAGACGGTTGCCGGGCAACGACGTGCTTACGGGTTCAATCTCACTGCGCTATATCTTGGACAAGTGTCTTCTACTGTAGCCAAGGGCTGACCAAAACCTGACGAGTGATTTTGATAAACGTATACTGCGTGGAAGTCTGATGTATGTACATGTATGTGTGTGCGTCTGGTGTGTTTGTGTCCCACCCCGTTTGAGGATCGAGGCTAGTTTGTTTACGTCCTCATAATTTTACGGTTCGGCAATTTCTAAAGTAAGGTGATTAAAATCAAAATAAGCAACAAGGATATCTAGAGGTAATGCAGTACGATCGTTGCATGAAACGATCGTACTGCATTACCTCTGGATAGCCTTGTTGCTTA
>NC_068989.1:4100938-4101963 GCF_001194135.2 Octopus bimaculoides
ATATATATATATATATATATATATATATATAAACATGCATACTTATATACATACATACTTATATACTTATATATATAATCTATACACATACATGCTTATACGTGCACACACATGGGTATGTGCGTGTGTTTGTGTGTGTGTTTAAACATGTTTGCATGTTTGAATGTGTCGTATATATGTATCTCTACCTATGAACAAGCAGGTTTACTCCAGTGGTAATCCTGTAAATTGTGCGAACCCTCGGCCACGTAGCAAAGGATTTCGTTTCTCGTATAGTATATTTAGATACAACCCAGTTTCACACGTGGTTCCTTTACCTCCCATGAGCTACTTATTACCCAGAGGTACGATTTCAACTCAGCTTTTTCAAGTACAGGGAACACTCCCCAGATTTATAATGTTTCCCTATAACTGTTTATAAGTGTTCATAGAATAACTGAACACGAAAGGTGTTGTATTTAAGTGGCTGCGTTACATATGAACGTTAATGAATCTTCGTATCACTGGCAGCAAGCGTATTTACATAATACGGTATCAACATGATAGCTGATACCGTCCGACCTGCAAGAAATAGCAGACAAATTTCTTACAAAGAAATAAACGTCTTCTTTTAAATTAGAGAAATCACGTTGAATAATATAGTTCTCAGTACATGCTTAAGAACAAAATACGGGGTGGGCGGGCACGATCAGAACACCTTTGATTACAGCTTTATGCAATCGGATTCTACATGTTTATATAACGGCAACGATAGCATGATGTTTATGGAATCTGTCGATAAATCATTATGTTATGTTTAAGTGCATGTGTTTTTGTTGATACGTACGTGCAACATATGCATGGATAGTGGTAATTTTTTTATTAAATATATTTAGCTCTACGTATCATAACAGATTGTCTGCAAAACACGAGCAATTTCGGTCTGTTTGCGCATGCGTTATTTACGTCAGCATGTGTTTTGCTAGCGTTCTTTTTCAGCGTGCATATATGCATGTATATATATATATATATATATATATATATAT
>NC_068989.1:4102005-4103029 GCF_001194135.2 Octopus bimaculoides
TGTGTGTGTGTGTGTGTGTGTGTGTGTTTGTTTGTTTGTTTGTGTGTGTGTAGGGGAGCGTGTATAGATAGATGGAAAGAGGAAAGGTAGAGAAAGAGAGAAGAAGAAAGAAGCCAATAACATTAATGTACAAAGAGTCTCTATTTGTAATCAAACCCACTCACACACACACACTCTAAGAAAAAACACATTTCGTCAATCCCAGAAAAGAGTGTCTGCGAAAAATATCATAATGCTCCAGAGTCGGATTAGAACCCAGGATATACAGGGGTATGACTAAATTTTGTTAGTCATTTCGTTCAATGCTTCTCCCCCACCACACGCACATAAACACACATTACATTCCTATCTCTCCACCAATCAAACTGCTAGTGTTTCTACTTGGCTTATAGAACTACTATAGCTGCTATTACGAGAAGAAATGCTACTGCTACAACTACATCTACTAAAGATATAGGACAAAATATTTCGCTACTTTATAGAATATAATATTGATTTCTAATGTTGGTACACAGCCAAAAATTCTTGTGAGGAATGGGGCTATGGTAGATTTTATTGACCTTAATATTTCACTGGTATTTTATTCGATCGGCCGCAGAAGGTTGAAAGATAAAGCTCGCTTGGACGGAATGCGGGATTCGAAATCAGAGTGTATTATAAAAGTAACGAAATGTGTTTGTTTAAAAGATAGGTGGAGGTATGTGGCTAGGTATGTCGGTTGAAAAACAGATGATGTAGAGAAAGATGAAGGCAGGGAGACGGAGGAGAGAGATTGATAACAATAATGGAACAAAGACATTATTTGTAATCAACCCCGCCAACAAATGTTTTGCTGAACGCAGAGAATTATCCGCAATAATAATCCTTGCACAAAAGAAAACAAAAAACAACAAAAAAGAAAATGGGGGATTCATTTTGGTTATAGGCTTGCTCGATCAGAGCTGTCCTCATAACACTGATAGCATTATTAGAGGCGTTCCACCCCGGCCCACTTCATTCTTTTCTTTTTTTTTTTTTTTTTTTT
>NC_068989.1:4103039-4107104 GCF_001194135.2 Octopus bimaculoides
CCACCCCGGCCCACTTCATTCTTTTCTTTTTTTGTTTTTTTTTTGTTTACTTGTTTCAGTCATTTGACTGCGGCTATGCTGGAGGACCGCTTTAAAAGGGTGCTGGTCGAAGAAATCGACCCCAGGACTTATTCTTTGCTATCCTAGTATTTATTTTATCGGCCTCTTTTGTCGAGCCGCTAGATTACAGGGATATAAACACATCAGCATCGGTTGTCAAATGATGGCGGGGGGAACAAACACAGGCACACACACACACACACACAAATATGTGTGTGTGTGTGTGTGTGTGTGTACGACGGGCTTCTTTCAATTTCCCTCTACCAAACCCACTCACAAGGTGTTGATCGGCCCGAGGCTATAGTAGAAGATACTTGCCTAAGCTGCCACGCATGTGGACTGAACCCGGAACCATGTGGTTGGAAAACGAGCTTCTTACCACACAGCCACCTCATTTTTATTTTATTTTATTTTATTATTTTCAAAACATTTAAATCTAGGTTTACATTATCCATTGTGCTCTTAATGTTTTTTTTTTATTTACTAAACTAGGGTTTGCCACGTACCGGCTCCCTAGTCGACCCCTATAATGATGGATTCATTGTTATAGTTACTGTTTTTGATGTTATGGTCTCCACCACTGCCTCGGCGGTGATAGTACTGGTGCTATTGTAGCCCCTGGTCGGCTCCGATCGAGATGGCTTGGAGCACATAGGAAGCCAATGCTGTGTAAATCGCAACCCCACCAATTAAGTCCCCAGTTTTTGGTCCCAATCTTCCAGTATTAAAGCTAATAAGTAGCTGCTGCCGTGTAACACAAGTCCATGCTGAACGATCAGCAGTTCCAATCGATGCATGTTGCTGTGTAGGCCTAGGCCAGTACTCACCCAGCAGTTCTATAACACACAGGTCGTTGTTGTTATGTGAGGAGATCTCACTCACAGATCCGATTCTATCTCTGCAGCTTTAACAAGCCTCTTCTAACGGAGGACTATACTACACATTACAATATGCAATGCGGAATGATACGGGGTACAGTGTAACGGTCTCGTCTGTTACACGATTATTATATTACTGCTGTGGTCGCTGCTGTTTCATATTCTTACGGCTGTTATTAATGTTATTGTTGATTACTGGCAAGCTGGCGGCATAGTTAGCACGTCGGGCAAAATGCTGGCGAAAATAATTACTTCAGGCTCTTTGCGTTCTGAGTTAACTTTGCTTTTTTGAATCGTACCAGTCAACTACTGTGGTCGATGTATTCGACATGACCTTCCCTCGCAAAATTGTAAACCTTGGGCCAAAAGTAGAAAAATAAATTATTATAATTTCACTCTTTGTATTTGATTTGCGAAATGAATTCGTGTCTTGAAGCAAATTTTATGGTGTCTGGGGGGAGTCATTCTCTTTTAGTGCCTTATTACTTAACGGTTCGATTTCCACTCATTTACTTATTATTATTATTATACATTATATCTAAGGCGGTGAGCTGGCAGAAACGTTAGCACGCCAGGTGAAACGCTTAGTAATACTTTGTCTGTTTTTACTTTCTGAGTTCAAATTCCGCCGCGGTCGACTGTGCCTTTCATCCTTTCGGGGTCGATAAATTAAGTATCGGTTACGTACTGGGATTGATCTAATCAACTGGCCTCCTCCCCCAAAATTTCGGACCTTGTGCCTAAAGTAGAAACCAATTATACATTATGTCTGAGTTGGGGCTAAATCACAACAAAATGCTGACAGGCATGCTTCAAACTTCGGCATTAGAGACAATTTTAATGCACGAACTGCTAGATAATGTTAGCTTCCAAATATACCACCTTCGAAATCATGAGCAAATACACTACACTCTGCCAGTATAATACCTAAAGGTCCCCGATTATTGAATTGCCAACCAGGGGTTTCTACTGAAACATTCAACTTATTAAGCTGTGTTATAATTCTTGTTACTGCAACAAAAGATGTACCTGATGTTGTTCTTATCGATGCTACTGTCCAGTTATCCTTATAATGACTGCAGTCGTAAGACTGCGGCCATGCTGGAGGACCGCCTTAATTTATTTTATATCAGTCTTGTTGTCGCTTTATGACTGGAAGCTGATCTATGATTGCGTTTGTAGCAGCTGGTCTTTCCCGAGTGCATCCTTAAACGCTTGGCTGGTCCAGTATCGTCGTTATGAGTTTATCCAATGTCTTTTTTTAATGTTTCAATAGAGGCCCTCTTATATTTTCTGGTGGGAATAATTGGAGACCCCTAAATATTGGACTGGGTCAATATAGTGTATTTGCTCATGATTTCAAAGGTGTTATATTTGGAGCATGCCTCTCCAGCCTTTTGTTATGATTTAGCCCCAGATTAGACCTAAGTATAATGTATCTAGTAGTACTTAACCCAATGTATACCGACCGTAAGTAGAGGCGCAATGGCCCAGTGGTTAAGGCAGCGGAATCGCTGTCATAGGTTCGCGGTTTCGATTCCCAGACCGGGCGTTGTGAGTGTTTATTGAGCGAAAACACCTAAAGCTCCAGGAGGCTCCGGCAGGCGATGGTGGCGAACCCTGCTGTACTCTTTCACCACAACTTTCTCTCACTCTTTCTTCCTGTTTCTGTTGTACCTGTAATTCAAAGGGCCAGCATTGTCACACTGTGTCACGCTGAATATCCCCCGAAAACTACGTTAAAGGTACACGTGTCTGTGGAGTGCTCAGCCACTTGCACGTTAATTTCCCGAGCAGGCTGTTCCGTTGATCGGATCAACTGGAACCCTCGACGTCGAAAGCGACGGAGTGCCAACTACAACGACAACCAATTCTGCCAATCCTTCGTCCCTAAGTGTTCTGAGAAGGATACATTTAATATAAGGCCAATACGTTTTAACAATCGGCGCAGGGGTGGCTGTGTGGTAAGTAGCTTGCTTCCCAACCACATGGTTCCGGGTTCAGTCCCACTGCGTGGCTTCTTAGGCAAGTGGCTTCTACTATAGCCTCGGGCCAACCAAAGCCTTGTGAGTGGATTTCGTAGACGCAAATTGAAAGAAACCCGTCGTATATGTGTGTGCTTGTGTGTGTGTGTGTGTGTAAATTTGTATGTCTGTACCACCATCCCTTGACAACCGATGCTGGTATGTTTACGTCCCCGCTACTTACCGGTTCGGCAAAAACAACCGATAGAATAAGTACTAAGCTTACAAAGAACAAGTCCTGGGGTCGATTTGATCGACTAAAGGCAGTGCTCCAGCATAGCCGCAGTCAACTGACTGAAACAAGTAAAAGAATAAAAAACCTGGATTGTTTATATTTTTTATCGCTTACTTGTTTTCGGTCAGTAGACTGCGGCCATGCTGGGGCACCGCTCGAAGGGTTTTAATCAACAGATCGACCCCAGTACTTGAGAGTTTCTTTTAAAAAAAAATCTACCCCTTATTGTATCGGTACTTTAGCTGAACTGTTATGTTATACAACAAACAAACAAACGTTAGCTGTCAAGCTGTGGTTTCACACACACACACACACACACGAACACACACGCACACACTCTCGCGCACACGCACACAAGCACGCGCTAACAAACACATACAAAGCGCAGTGTGGGACCGAACCTGACCACGTGGTTACAAAGCGAACTTTGCTTATCGTATGTATACGGGCTAGAATCAGAATGGCGGATTGGTAGAGAGGGGAAATGCAGAAAAAAAATAACATGCAGAAATATTGCTAAAGGCTCACTACATTCACGACCACCCCATCGAAAGTGCTGCTCTTGTTTAGGGTGGTTGCAGGGGTACAATGGAGGGAATTTTCGCCCCGCACTTTTTTTTTTTTATGTATCGTTCATCTGGCGGGAGTTGCGATAAAACGGACCACGATTCAAAAATATTGCAGCCGTGATCAAGATGTGGCTGAGCGGTAAGAAGTTTGCTTCCCAACTAAATGGTTCCGGGTTCAGTTCCACTGCGTGACACGTAAATTCTACTACAGCCTCGGGCCGACCAAGGCTTTGTGAGTAGATTTGGTGTGTTTATGTCCTCGTAACATAGCGGTTCGGCGAAAGAGACGAATAAAAAAA
>NC_068989.1:4107403-4107994 GCF_001194135.2 Octopus bimaculoides
TCCGAAAAAAAAAAACACAAAAAAAAGAAAATAGTAAGTAGTGGGGTTCATTCATTCGACTAAAATTCATCAAGGAGGAGCTCCAGCACGGCCGCAGTCTAATGAATGAGACAATTAAAATATACAAAATAAATCCTATCTTTTATTCATGCCTTTTCCAAACAGCTCAGATGACCATTTCGAGCCGCTTTTCCCGTTGTTGGTGGTGGTCATGGAGGGGTTAGTGCTGCTCTCGTCGTCGTTTTTTTGTCATTGCCGTTGATGTTGTAGTTGTTATAGTTGCTGTTTCTACTGCTACTGCTGCTGCTGCTGCTGTTAATGCGGCAGTTGTTGTTGTTGTTGTTGTTGTTTTTCTCCCAATTCGCTTCTATTATTGTTTCTCGTGTTTGTAACTCCTGTGATGTCTGCCATTGCTATTTATAATAACTTGTAAGCTACTTGCTTCTGTTGCTGCTGAAGATGTTGCTGTTGTTGTTGCCATTGTAATTATTTATAGTAGTAGTAGTAGTAGTAGTAGTAATTGATGTTGTTGTTGTTGTTGTTACTGTTCATTCACCTGCTGCTCGTGATTGTGTTGTTGTTCGTGGTGGT
>NC_068989.1:4108653-4109190 GCF_001194135.2 Octopus bimaculoides
TATATATATATATGGGTGTATATATATATATATATGGGAGAATTTAAGAAAAAAACAACAGACTAAGACAGGTGGTGTAAACAACAAATGGATATATCTATATATGCATAAATTTAGATATCTATGTATGAATGTATACATCTATAGATGCAAGCATGTAAACATGTATGTATACGTTTATTTGTGTATGCGTGCATGGTTGGTTGGATGAACGAACGTATATATGTTCTGTATGTGTATATGTACATGAATGTATGTATATGAATGCGTGTGTGTGTGTGTATGTTTGTGTATGAAGGCTTTGAATTTTAAGAAAGCCGTGTAGATTTTCTTGTCCGAGATATCGGGAGTATTGGTAGCGTATAAATTATGGAAGACTCCATCAGGCTGTCCGGTACATATCCTATCACTCTTGCTGTGTCTGTAAGTTCATGTAGATGTGGATTTGTGGATTTATATACGTGTTTGCTTATCTACGTACATGTGTTTGTATTTAAACATATACTTCTATAGAGGAAAGAGAGATAGAAAATTATA
>NC_068989.1:4109486-4110069 GCF_001194135.2 Octopus bimaculoides
TCTTTGCCAGACCGTCAGGCCGTCATTTGAATATGTTTTAGTTAAATATTGTTATTGTGGGAAATTGTTAATCGTTGCAACGTAAAGAGGAGGACCTGGGAATGAGGCAGAAACTTCATAATATTGATATATGACAGTTTGGTAGGGAGATGGAGGTTTTCAGGGGTTTTTAAAACACTGGTGCTTTTAGGAAGCTCATTACAGACTTCAGGTCCGAAATAAGTAAAACGACAGGTGGAAATTCTTCGATCAGAGCTCCGGTCAGTCAACGCTGATTTATACTTAAATAACAACAGCAGCAGTCAGTACAAACAACGACAACAACAACAACAACACGACTGTGTTTAAATTATTCAGACAATCGTCGGCGCCATGTTTCCGTCTTTACTTGACTTCCTGCACAAGTGTAACGCCATAAGAATTGAGACAAGATAAAACCAAAAGCAGGTCGTTGACCACAAAAGGTTTCTCGATACAATATGGCTTCTCTGTAATCGCTGCACACACATACATATATGTATACGTACATATATCTACACACACACACACACACACACACACGCACACACACACACACACACAC
>NC_068989.1:4110282-4115136 GCF_001194135.2 Octopus bimaculoides
TATATATGTATATGTATATATATATATATATGTGCGTATATCAATACATACCCATGCATATGTATGTATATGTATATAAATTTATATATGTATTCAGACTTCTATATATACATTCCTAGTAGTAACATCAATATTACCCAATGATATAAATATCGCTATTTATAGCAGAATCATCCCGTCTCCACGTCCCCCCACCCCCATCAATGCCATCACTGCTGTCGCCGAGATTCCTATCCTAATTACCATTCTGGAAGAGTCTAACGAAGTGGTTAGTGGCATCCACTCACGTATTTCCTTATTACCTATCAAGGAGAGAACGAAAGCAAAGAACGAAAAACTGAAGAAGAAGAAGAAGAAGAAGAAGAAGAAGAAGAAGAAGAAGAAGAAGAAGAAGAAGAAGAAGAAGAAGAAGAAGAAGAAGAAGAAGAAGAAGAAGAAGAAGAAGAAGAAGAAGAAGAAGAAGTTGAAGAAGAAGAAGAAGAAGAAGAAGAAGAAGTTGAAGAAGAAGAAGAAGAATATGATGATGATAGTACGAGGAAAATGATAGGTGAAGGTGAATGATGATAATAACGATATTTTCCGACGCTACTGCTGCTGCTGCTGCTGCTGCTGCTGGCGGTGGTGATGATTATGATGAAGATGATGAGGATGATGTTAAGAAATTGCTCAAATTCCTAATGATTATAATGTTAATTTTAATTATCTCTCAAATCAGCATCAGACCAATCATTTATTCTAGAATGACTGCAGAATCGACTCACTTGAAGATGCAAAACATTTTTGGCACCAATTGGCATTGTTCATAAATATGTTTTCGCCTATCTTTATTTCTATATTCATTTAAATGATTTGATTAACTGGTAATCAGTCGGTGGCGACGACGAGTTTTCTAGTTGATCCGATCGACGGAACATCCTGCTCGTGAAATTAACATGCAAGTGGCTGACTCCTCCACAGACACGCGTCCTTTTAACCTTGTTATCAGGGAGGTTCAGGGTGACATAGAATGTGACAAGGTTGACCCTTTTGAATTAAAATTCTAGATCTCCCCAAGGTTGAGCACCTTACATGTCACTTTCCATTTCCATTTGGTTAACGCTTCTTCTTGATATCCAATCCACATTGCTTAACCTACCAAGCATAAACACATCGAAATCACCAGGTTCTTCTTCGCAATCTCCACTGACAATTCACAACATGGCTGACGTAACATTAGCTAATAGATATCGCTTTGCAGTAATATGTATATCCATCTTATTTGTAATTGTACTCACTCTACTCTTATTTCTTTCGCATACTCTTCTGTCACAGCTTTAATTAGTGCTTAATTAGGTCTATATAGGATATATAATTAGAGAGAAAGAGAGAGAGAGAGAGGGTGAGTGACTGAGTGATGGAGCGAGTGAGTGGGTGAGTTTGCGAGTACATAATTATATATAGAGAGTATATAATTATATATAGAGAGTATATAATCAGTCATAAACAGAACAGTCTTAATGAAACAATAATTCGGTTAGACCTATTACTACTTCGTACGCAGACACGTAATACACATTCAAGCACATATTATGTATGCATGTGTGTGTGTGTGTGTGTGTGTTTATCAATATATATGTATGCATGTGTGTGTGTGTGTGTGTTTATCAATATATATGTATGCATGTGTGTGTGTGTGTGTGTGTTTATCAATATATATGTATGCATGTGTGTGTGTGTGTGTGTGTTTATCAATATATATGTATGCATGTTTGCGTGTATCTTTTACCTTTAACTTGTTTCGGCCGTTGGACTACGCCCATGCTGGAGCACCATCCTCAAGAGTTTAATCCAATAAATCTAGCCCAGTATTATTTCCTTGAGTCTGGCATCCATTCTATCGGTTTCTTGTGTCCAATCGCTAGTGATGAGCAAATCGACATCAGCTGTCAAGTGATGGGGTGACGAAGATGAGATCGAACCCTGCCGATGTCAACTCCACCTTTTTATCTTTCAGGAAACGATAGCATTAATATGGCAGTCAAAGAAGGGCTTCGATCATACTAAATGATACTTGGTGACCTTAATTTGGTCCCCCACCGTTTTATGCGTAACAGAGTTGCCGTGGTAACATGTGGCGTAACTCGAACAGTTTTAGTTCTGTCGTAGCCGATTCTTCTTTGGGTATAACCACAGCGTTATACCCAAAGAAGAACAGACAGATTGACAGAAAAAATGACCCACCTCAACACAGGCCTGATACTTCTCTGATCGACCCCTAAAAATGAGGGCTATTATGATCCCGTCTGTATTTGAGCTCAGAGCAGAGGAAGAACAGAACGACTCCTGTAAAGATAATCTACTATATGCTCTAAAAACTCGACAAATTTGCGTCAATTACCTCTACATGCTTAATTATTCATATGACTTTAATTAGATATGCATCTTTAATTAAGTACTTAATACTTGATTACCTATAAAACATTCCCTAAAATTTTGAGAGAAATCATTCTTAGATGAAATAGACAGGAAAATAGAGGAAAATAAAGAGAAACTGAAACGTTAGAGCAATATCGATAGAAAGAACAGATAAATGGCGATCAATGGCGTTTCTTCCAGTCGTGTCTATTTCGTATTTTAGTGTTAAATGAAGTTTAATTCAAAACCAGGTCCCTCTTGTTTATAAAACGGTAGGGAGTGATTTGACAGACATTCAGTTGCTGTTACATTTAGCAGGTCGTGTAACCCGAAACAGCCATCTGCGTTCACCCATCATGGTAAAGTACGTGTTGAGGTACCAAGACCAGGACCACCTGCAGAACATAATTTTGATATAGATCATGCGATCCTCATATATACAGCTAAACGTTTATTCTCCAGAGTGTATTGGGTCCTTCAAGGTCCTGACACGATGACGGACAAGAATAGCAATGTGCTTTGAGCCAGTTCTTCCCTCTACATGACTGGGTACTATATTACTTACATCTTTGTTATGAATTATTGTAATTTCGTGTATAATCATTTTATTCTGGGTGTTTAATTTATATAAGTATCTAATATACCCGTATATACTTTGTCTATAATAGTAAAACACAGCATGGGAAGGTGACAAAGGAATATACGGAAAAACAGGAAAACGCACAGACGGTGGACTCAAACATGCTCAACCTTCATCAGCTTTCGACTAAATATCATCACAATTTCGTCACCTTCCCATAATATAGGGTGCTCTCGATGGATGAACAGGAATAGAAAACAAAGACAAGTACCTTAACAAGAAGATTCAAGACACATGACCGAATGGTTGAACTGATGAATTATGGGAAGAACGAGGAAAAATATATAAGACGAAATAGATAAATAAATAATGGAAATTTATATATAATATCGACACAGAAAGATATTAAAATACATAGAGTACTTTCCAAGTGACAAAGAGAGCAATATTGTAAAAATTAAGTTCAATAGAAATCATGACGGTACTTTCAATTAGAAAATTAACCAGACATACATATATGTATATACGTACATATATATTATATATATTATATATATTAAATATATATTATGTATATATATATATATATATGTATGTATGTATGTATGTATTTATGACTTGAAAACATGTTATATTTCTTTTAGTGTTATCATATCTTTGTGTTTATCCCTAAACGTTTTGTCACCCTATTTATAAAGGCGTTTATTGTGCTCATTAAAGAACAGCAAATAAGGAGGGAAAATAATTTCATTAATGATATTATTATTATTATTATTATTCAGTAGTTTTATTTTTATAACGTGCTTTCACTTCACTACCGAGCGCAGCTCTGTGCGCCTTGGGTATGTGCTGTGGTTTGCTGTGGTGCTCTTATGTTTACTGTATTGAAAGTGTTTTGCGTAGGATGTGTGCAGTACCCAGTAGTGCAATTTTCTGTATGTTATATATATTTGTAAGTCCTGCTATTTTTGTTATGTATTTGTCTGAATATTTTTTTATTATACCTAAGGCACCTACTATGATAGGAATTGTTTCTGTTTTTAGATTCCACATTCGAGTTATCTCTATTTCCAGGTCTTTGTATTTTGAAAGTTTTTCCATTTCTTTTAGGGAAACGTTGTCATCTGCTGGTATTGATACATCAATTAGAAAGCATTATTATTATTATTATTATTATTATTATTATTATTATTAGTATTATTATTATTATTATGGTTGTGATGAAACTGGGAAGGATGCTGATGAAGACAATGGTGCCGACATACTTTGGTGAGAATGATCGAGTGTGTATATATGAGTATGTGCTAGCACTCCAGCGTGTGTATGTGTATGTGTGCATTTGTGTGTTTGTGAGTATGTACGTTTGTGTGTGTGTGTATGTGTATGTGTGTGTGTGAGTGAGAGAGAAAGAGATAGAGAGAAATGGTGACTAAGTGAATAAGCGATAGAGGAAAACACCTCGGTTACCCCTTCCTGCCACCCTCACCTGTCATCACCTTCGCACCGCCTTGTTTTCGAGAGAAGAGCGTGTGAAAAAGACATGCAAAACAATGTTTCGTTCGTGTCTACTGGTGTGGGAGTGTATGTGTATTTGCATACTCTATGTGAGTGTGTGTGTGCGCGCGCGCACGTGCATCTGAGTCTGGTAGGTTACATAGGTTTCAAGCGTGCTCAGTCACGCGGGTTTTCTAATGTGTTTCTACATACACACGCACGCACACACGCATGCACACACACACACACATACACACACACATATATATATGTATTTATATATATGTGTGTGTGCAAATGTGTATGTATATATACATACGTATATATATGTTTGTGTATATATATATATATACATATATATATATATATATATATATATATATATA
>NC_068989.1:4115508-4118267 GCF_001194135.2 Octopus bimaculoides
TATATATATATATATATATATGTATACACACATACACACACATACACCATATATATATATATATATGTATATATATATACACACAAACAAAAGAGAAACGAGATCATGCTTTGTGCGTGTGTTTGCTTTTTTTGTGCCTGCATTCACGCTAGCATCTCCTTGCGCCTGACTGTGTACATATATGTGACGGTCTATGTATATATATATATATATGTGTGTGTGTATATATCACGATTTCTCACTGAGTATTGCGCGCGCGCGTCTGTGTGTGGACTTCTTGACGTATGTTTGTAAACAAGGTCGGCATGTACATGCACGTTTTGTTGAGTGCATGGCGCGTGCGTATGCATGTACAATACAGATGGATATCAATTCGTGAATGTCGTGTATATGCGTGTGTATATGAGTGCAATACGTATGTGTATCTACGCTGTTGTGTGTACAAATTACTGCTTTATTTATAGAATACGAAATGTGTACGTTTTATTCTCAGACAAAGTGTTACAGACAAACACATACAAATGCAATCACGCACGCACATACACACACATACTTATTATCATGCATATATACACGCGCCATTATAAGCAGGTAGTGTACTACCGCATATAGTGCTAAAACGTGTGTATAAATGTATAATATTAGTAGAGCCGTGTTTGCATGTGTATGCTTACTACGTTTGAACTTGTATCCGTGTGTGTAAATGTCACGATGTATAACTAAGATATTGTTTTAATGTACACGTATGTATTTGGAAATACACCTGTTGTATAATTGGTGAATATTTGTTGTGTGAGTCAGGAATGTTACTACGCATGCGTAATTGCCAAACAACATGGTGGATGGGAAAGGTTTGGTTGGAGAGTGAGAAAGAGCAAGACGTGGTATCCAAGGAACGGTTAAAGACCCAGTCGCACTTTGAGAGACATAATAGAGATGGAGAGAGAGAGAGACAGAGACAGAGAGAGACAGAGAGAGAGAGACAGAGAGAGAGAGCGACAAAGCATTCATGTATGTATGCAGATATGTGGGTGTATGTGTGTATGCGAATGTATACGTGTGCATATATGTGTGTCTGTGTGTATAAATATATATATATATACAAACACATATATATACACACACGTTATATATATATGCATACACACACATATACATGCACATACACACGCACATACATATATATACACATACACTCACAGACCCATGTGAGGTTAAATTATATCTATCTATCTATCTATCTATCTATCTATCTATATTTATATCCATATATATATATTTATATATATATATATATATATACGTATGTATGTATGTATATATATACATATATATATATATATATATATATATATGTGTACATATATATATACATATATATATAATATCTATCTATCTCATCTCCCTTTCTATATATAAACATGCATATAAGCACGTATATATATGTGTGTGTGTTTGTGTGTGTACGTATGTACGTATGTATGTATATACGAACAAACACACATACAAGCATATTCCGCGTTGAAGCCCTGCTAGTCTACACATAAACACGTGCATCTGACTAGCAAACGCACACGTATACAGACGTACTCACGCGCGTACGAACGCACAAAAGTATATTCTGCACATGTGCATGTCCAGGCATGCGTCTTATGTATACGTTAATGCACATTTTCTCTGCATTTTGCAGAGAAAATCCCACTGCATTGACAACTGCTGTGTCTCTTGCCGTTGCTGCTACAACTGTCTTTTGGCGGTTGCTTTTATTTCTGCTCCAATTCTTCATGTTTACGCTGCTGCTGCAACTGCTACTGCTACTACCTACTGCTACTGCCGCTGCTTCTTCTGCGGCGGCGGCTGCTGAGCAGCCATGTCAGTTCTGATTGATCAAAGCCTTTCTTTATGTGACCATCTCTCCTACATAAAAAAAATCCAAGGTGTCCATTAGTTTCTTTTCGAGTCTCATACTCATTCTGTCTACATTTTTTTGACGAACCGCTCCATTACATGAACGTAAACAAACTAATGCCAGTAGTCAATCGGTAGTGTGTGGGGGGGAGGGGCAAATGCACACAAAATGACACGCGTACACACACACACACACACACACACACACATACACATACACACACACACACACACACATATACAACCGGCTTCTTTCAGTATCTGTGTACCACATCGACTCACAAACCTTTGGTCAGCGTATTGTGGAAGACACTTAAGAAGGTGCCACGTACAGGGACTGAACCTGGCACCATGTGGTTGGGAAGCAAACAACTTACTAACCTCTCTCGCACCCATGTATGTAAAATATTTCTAGCAAATTTAAAACTCAGCCAGTAAACTTTCATTAACCAAAACTTTTTATATTATGATAAAATAATCATTGGATAAGCATATATATCGCACCCGCTCCCCCCGCTCACACACACACGTCTTCATGTGGGTCAAACTAAGCCGTGCTAAATGAAATTTAGTCATTTACAGTCTTGTCTGAAATGTCCACGTACATTTCAATATAGAAAAAAAACAAGGCACTACTACTCTCAAAACAGCTTGTGCAGTGCAACGTCTTTCCATGTCCGAATGCACATGAGCTTGTTAAGTTCAAATGACTGAACATGACAGTGTGTGTATATATATATATATATATATATATATATATATATGAAAAAGTAACAAGAGAAGAATGAAACCTCGATATTAGAGGATATTATAATTTAGAATAAACAGCAAACAGGTTGCCATTAATAGCC
>NC_068989.1:4118610-4119784 GCF_001194135.2 Octopus bimaculoides
TATATATATATATATATATATATATATATATATATATATGACGGGCTTCTTTCGGTTTCCGTCTACCAAATCCACTCACAATATGTATGTACGTATGTGAATGTGTGTGTATGTATACTGTTACGTTACATGCGTTGCTACATTTAGGAGGCTGCAGTGTAAATTTCAGATTTTCAGTTAAGTAGGGACAATATATAATTGAGATGGATACGTGAGGCCCTCACCGTTGATCATAAGTCTACTCGTCAGCTAACGTGCCACTTCAACAACAGCAACAAGGAGGTTTGCCAATGACGACCACAACGACAACAAAAACCACACGTCTCTCAGCGTAAACAACAGAAGGTCATACAAGCTACTGCTTTTCCTAACAGAAATTATATAACCCGTTTCACTTGATTATTCCATTTTCATAGAGAGATGACTCTTTAGATCTGACAAATTATGGCTTTCTCTGTGGCCTATTTTCTTTCTTTGTGTTTCTCTTTGCAACAATCATATTCTATTTCTCTCCATATAAATATTTATTCCTCCGTCGCTCTCCATTTTTTCCGTCCGTCTTTCAATCTTTCACATTAGACATGAGACCAAGCCTAAGCAAGCACACACAAACACAAACAAAAATATGTGTAGAAATATAATGCATGTAAATGTGTGCATGCATGCATGCATCAGTGTTTTTTTTTTACGCCAGCGTGCACCAATGTCATTTAATGTGTATTTTCTACACAACGTTCATCGTGAACATGTTGCGATTTTATATGTGTACATTTGTACGCACGAGTTGTAAATAGCAACAGCAACGGCTTCACCTGCAGCAGCTGTTGCAATGACTCCAACTGATGCTGCAACCATTCAGGCATTTCCTTGTACTAATTGACAAAGGAGATGAGGAGTAAAGAGAGAGAGACACAGAGAGAGAGGGGAAGAGAGAGAGAGAAGGGTAATGACTAAATGAAGGCAAGGAAGAGGAAGGAACAAACTGGGGTGGTAGTCCCTGGGGTCAGCATTTATAGAGCAGCTATAGGCTCAAAGGGATTGAAGTCGTGATATCTCTCTCTCTCTCTTTCTCTCTCTCTCACTCACTCTCTCTCTCTCTCTCTCTCTCTCTCTCTCTCTCTCTCTCTGTATATATATATATATATATATATATATATATATATATATATGTATA
>NC_068989.1:4119862-4120782 GCF_001194135.2 Octopus bimaculoides
TATATATATATATATATATATATATATATATATATATATATATGTATATATGTATGTATGTATGTATGCATGTATTGGTCTATCTTTATATTCTGAGTTCAAATTCCGCCAACATCGACTTTGCCTTTTATCCTTTCGGGTCGATAAATTAAGTACCTGTTGCGTACTGATATCGATCTAGTCGACTGGCCTCCTCCTCAGAATTTTGTGCCTTGTGCCTAGAGTAGAATATATATTCTCCCCTATATATATATATATACACGCATATTTGTATATAGTCATGGAGGTAGCAAATTGACAAATGATTTTGCAATATTGAATTATGTTCCCTTGCAAGTTTCTAATTCACCGCCACGCCTGTACCGTTTTTTTTTCTTTTCTTGCGCGCGCGCGCGTATGTGTGTGTGTACTCCAGCAACATGACAAGTTCAAAGAAGAAGCCATGTCTGGCTACTTAGAATAAAACCATCAAAGATAAATCTGTGAATAAACATTTAATCCATAATCGTTTGTCTCACGGAATATAGTTTCTCCAAAGTAGCGATTAAGGATTAAGTATTTATACATACATATATAACATACATTTATGTGTATATACAAATATGTACATACATATGCATGAGTGTGCATGTGTGTGTGTGTGGGGGGGGGAAGACAAGTGGTTTAATGATTAGACATGTAATCACGTACGGGAAATCGGGGTTTCGATTCCCATAAAAGGCATCGCGTTGTGTTCTTAAGCAAAATCTTTCATTCCAGTCAGCTCAGTTGTAAATGGCTCACCCTTGCGAAGGACGAGCCTTGTGATCAGGGGAAATGTTGGCCTACTCGCCTAGCCAGCGGGTGGGCACCATCCAAAAGCTAAACCGATGCAAAAGCGTGCAGAGTCAGGTGATGTATAACGACGTCCTATATATATA
>NC_068989.1:4122475-4125919 GCF_001194135.2 Octopus bimaculoides
ATTCATATATATATATATATATATATATATATATACACTTATATGTATATATATTTATGCGTACTTACATGTATAGATAATTAGATAGATAGATAGATAGATAGATAGATAGATAAACGAAGCGCTAGGCTAGTGAGTCACTATTGCTCCAGTGCCAATGAAAAGAAAAATAACGTATTTGTCACAATGGCAGACGACCTGATATGTATGGAGAAGGATTAGTCGATTAAACATAACCAATTATGCAATAAATACTTAATATATTGTCAATGTACAAACAAGGTATAGCAAGAAATTGTGAGGGAAATTTTATGTGGTTAGACTGTATTTTACAGCGTCTATATTGTGAGAAACCAAGAAATGTGAATGCATCTTGTTGTTGTCTTTGCACACAGAAGACTAAGAAGGCTTTTGTGGCGTGGTTTACACAAAGCACCTTCAGAAGATAGAAGCCTATCACTGTTCGGTTTATTGAGAGAATTTCATAACGATTGCTTAGTGAATATGATGGAAAATATTACTTTGCTGAAATGGTCTGACTAAGTTTGCATATCAGTCACTGAACGGTGCTAGTGTTGTGATCAAAACCTGAAAACTGAATAATAAATATTGTATGCGGACCATATATATATGTGTGTGTGTGTGTGTGTATGTGTGTGGAGGGGTGTATAAGATAGTGCTAAAGTAGATGAAATCAATCATCGAACGATACAAGTTCTGTAAATTTCACGAAATCACCAATCTCAGATAAGTGTCGGCCTGCCTTGTCGGAAGATCTTTTTTCAACTGATGATTGAGTGATTGATTGATTGATTGATAGATTGATTGATTGATTGGGGTTTTTATCCCATCGTGGAGCTATTAGAAAAGAGTGTTAATTCATTTATCGAGTATACGTGAATATGTGTGCACGTGTGTGTGTGCAGATATATGTGCTTGTGTGTAGACGTCATTCGTAGAGTTGGCCATATATTTTGTACTACAGGGTCGAGCGGCCCTTCAAATGAATTTCGGTGAACGGAAATTGTATTTAAAGATAAGAAATCATAAAAGTATGAGCTTATATTGAATAGATTAAGAAGATAAAGCGACGTAACATTACACTAAAGGGAGAAATAAAGATTGGGAAAGGGATTGAAGGCAAAAAAAAAAAAAATAGAAGCGTATAGTACAGTGAAATTGTTAATCGATCTAGAAACAGAAAGGAAGGAAGAATTCTGTTATGTAATGGTTAAGAGTGTTCGGATGTAGTGAGTGCTCAAGCTGGGGGGTGGGGACAGAAAAGAGGAAAAAGACAAACTAAGGCGAGGAGAAGAAGAAGGAATAGAATTCAGTGAAGGAAGAAGTTGAATATAGCAGCTTAGTACTTAACATTTCGTAGAAGTTCCACAGGAAAGGTTGGTGCCAGGTGAGTAAAACCATGGAATATAAATTTATGAAACCGACTTGTTCCACTTGTACGATTTGAAGGATTTTGTTTTCTGCTGCTCGAACAGAGTGCGCAAGTACTACGATGTCCTTTCGTTACGGTGCAAAACAGTGATTCCAAAGGAGTAAAAGCTTGTAATTTAAACTCCTGAAGCCGACATGTTCCCCTTGAAGAAGGTTTTTTTTTCCTATTGGGTGCTCCAAATTACTGCACAAGTAATTTGGAGCATTTTCTTTACAACACAAAACTCTTTTCAGATGAAATTAAATTTGGTCGTTGTTGCTGGTGGAAGGATGTAATTTAAGTGAGATTTGTCCTCTATTTTAAGAGAATCGAGTAGCAGCATAGGGGCCTGTTTAGTTTTTATAATTGGAGTAAATACGATTTGAATCTCTCCGATAATACGGGACTTTTCTCTTACTATAATTTCCTGTCAGATGAACTGAGGCAATAAAAATAACTTTTAACTTAATATTTCATAACCAAAGAGAAATTTTTGGTGAGAGAATTCACAAACTCTTCCAGGCCAATTTAATGTGTTTTCAGTTCATGAAGGGCGATATATTGGCAGAACTGGTTAAGAGCACATAAAACGCTTTTGCGGTATTAGTTGCTTAACTTTTGTTCTTCTATACTTTATTATATCTTTCAACAGTTAATGGTATAAACACAAGTTGAGTAATGAAGATGGATCTCGTTGGCTTTCCGCATGCCCTATATTTAAGGCCGTGTGCCAATATAAGAAATCAATATGTTATTACTTGCCTTATTGAGAAAACACAATTGTAAATACTGGCATTGCCTGAGGTCCACCCAATCCATGGGAATGAAATTGCAACGCGGAAAATGCACAGGGGTTTTGTCGGATGATTTGTTCTTCACGATGAAAAATAGATTACAAAAGCTAAAGAAGTCTCGAACGAACAATACCCGTGAAGGGAATTGGAAGAAAACTAAATACTGTGCTTTTCAAATTCCGAAATTTGCAACGTACCGTATTCGATTCTCTACAGGGGCTTACAGCCCTCTTTTCGCAAATTCTAATGGCACTTAACCGATCTTCTAAGCTGTTTTCCTGCTAGTCTGCTTCAAAGTTCGTTACTAAACTGAAAAAATATAGCCATGTCACGTTGATTCTACCTGTGAATACTCTGCCAATTAAGTACTTAAGCCAGTTCATTGAACACCATGGTTAAAATGCGTGTGTGTGTGTGTATGTGTGGATGTGTGTGAGCGTGCGTAAATGTATGTGTGTGTTTGTATGTATATCCGTGCATGTATACATGTATAGACTCTCGTGTTTTAATCGAAACATAACGATTAATTCACAGATGATTTATTTATAGAGATCAAATATTTGTGCTGCTTATTAGCTTTATGTTCTGCATCAAATGGGCATTGTTTGTACAGGTGAACGGTGTGCCACACTTAAGCTGTGGAAGTGATCGCAGAGCAACGTGATATGAAATGATTTGCTGAAGAACAAAACGCACCGCCCGATCAGCGATTCGAAACCCAGGTAATGCGATCGTAAGTGCAGCACTCTAACTACTACACCACGCGACGTCATACGTCTGTGTGTGTGTGTGCGTGTGTATGCCTGTAAAATATCAACTAGACCTGACAAAGAAATGATGGGTCTCTTATTGTCACAACACACTATACAGCCTACCAAATTTCGGATTGAGTCTACATTTGAACTCTCTTTTGAGATGTTTAGCTGACATTTTCCATTTGTTAGTATATACTTTGAATATATGTATTGTCTATACATAGCCACTAAACCTTATTTTATTCTCTCTCTGTTTAGTTTCTCGTGTTTGTTTCTGTTGAAGAGCGTAGGCTCAAAACGTAAACGACTTTCTCACGTGCCCGAGCGTTAAACTAATACATGTTTGTTGTTTGCACACCCGTTTTCGTTTTGTTTTTTTTAGTAAATTGCATCTATATATACATATATATATATGTATATATATGTATGTATATGTATGCATACATACACACAACTATATATA
>NC_068989.1:4127995-4128798 GCF_001194135.2 Octopus bimaculoides
ATAATGTACATATATATATATGTGTGTATTTAAATCTACATAGGTGAGTATGTGATTTAGAGATGAATGAATTCTCTTGAAAATACTGCGATATTTATAAGCGTGTAGCTGCGTTTATAATTCTTCAGATGGCTGTAGTAATACTACGGTCATCTAAAAGATTGGAAGCGTATCTGCTTAGAAACTCGAAATTAATTATTGCAAGAGAATTCTTTTCTACTCTAGGTACAAGGCCCGAAATTTTGTGGGGAGATGGGGGCAGTCGATTAGATCGAGCCTAGTACGCAGCTACTACTTAATTTATCGACCCCGGAAGAATGAAAGGCAAAGTCGACCATGGTAGAATTTGAACTCAGAACGTAAAGACAGACGAAATACCGCAAAGCATTTCGTCTGGCACGATAATGTTTCTGCCAGCTCGTCACCTTAATTATTGCAAGAGTATTGCAATAGCTAATTAACTGCTAATTACACGGTCAGACTCACTCACAAAAACAAGATCATAAATATACTTATGTAAACACACGGACACATACGTAAATATAAGTAGATGTATACATATGTGCATATGTGTGTGTGTGTGTGTGTGTGTGTGTGTGGTAGAATCAGAAATAGCAAGTCCTTGATACAGTATTATATGTTTGAAAAAAATTAATAGAAATGACTAATTTGGCACTTTAATATTTAAATGCTTAAAAATTAATTATTAGATGTTTGCGAAACGATTTGTATTGGCTTATAAGCATCTTATTATTAATGTGGAAATATTAACAGAAAAGACATTTCCCTTAATGTTTTCATAT
>NC_068989.1:4130614-4134173 GCF_001194135.2 Octopus bimaculoides
CTCTCTCTCTCTCTCTCTCTCTCTCACTTTCTCTTTATGTTTCTGTCTTTCTCGACTAAGCCTCTGTTTTTCTATACGTATACACACTTTCTTCTCTCTGTTTCCATGTGCTGCTTTATCTGTCTTTCACTCACAACACCCCCACACCTACACACACATTCAAACAAACAAATACACAAACGCACACACAGACAAACACTCTCTCTTTGTCATTTTACGTCTCCTCTTCATAAATACATGCGCATATTCTTTCACTCTCTCTGTCTCTCGCTCTTGCCGTCTGTCTGTCATACGCGCTGCCTCTCCCCAAGCTCTCTCACACAAGGTTCAAACACTCATCGCTTCTCTTTATATCTCGTATTTGAAGGCACGTAAATCACCCTTTCTGTCAAAATATACCTAAAAGACCACCCCAGATCCCATATCCGGAGTTGTTTTAAATTTTAAAAGCTTTAATTCACCAGAAACATTTTTTTCCCGTATGTAAGCTGCTGAAATTAGAGTGTACCTTATAAACCTGGGCGTCTTTGGTGCCACCAAATACAATATCGCTAATATTGATTTCGAATTTGGGCACAAGGTCAGCAATTCTAATGGAGGAGGTTATCCGATTACACTGACACCCGTGTACGAATGGTGGTTATTTTATCGAACCTGGAAGGTTGGACGGTGAACTCGTCGGCAGAAACTGAGCTCAGAACGTAAAGACACACGAAATACCTCTAAGTATTTTGTCCGACCTGTTAACGATTCTGCCAGCTCGCCACCTTAAAACTGGGAATTAATATTAGCCACTCCTGTTCTTTTGCGTTAGTTCTTTTAATGCTAAGACGTGTGGATTAGTATTTAGAGATGTAACGCTGATGATAGTATGATCTTGGTTTCGATCCCCAGTTTCGGCGATGCGTTTTAATCGGGAGCAAAACATTTCATGCTGCTTTATTTCACTGATTTCCAACAATAGACTTTTGCTTATGTTATTGGTGCAGGATTTGTCAGGTGATCAATATTGTCTATGTATGTTATGGTTTGTAGATAGACGAGGAAGACTTTACGTAGTCACTCGATCTATTAGAAAACAATAAGCAAAATCTCTGTCAAATTATATCATACTGCCTAAACAAATTGAAGCACAGAATTTTAGGAAAAAAATTTTGCAGGCAAATTATATTTGTAATGATTAAAGCGTTTGATTCAACTGTTAATGATGCGCTGTGATGTAAAGTGACAAAAATCATCATTTATTTTAACTAGATGCTTAATTACGGAGATAAAAGGAATTTCACTATGCAAAAAGAACTTATAAATAGTATGTTTGATCAAACTAGACTAGAAAACAAAATGGCGGGGTATAACTAGAAACGCTTGCGCGTACGCTTCTGTTTTTTAAAATTTTATTTTTCATTTTTAGAAACGGGATTAAAAACGAAGGCCTGTGGACTAGTGATTAGTGTATTGCACTCACTGATTCGAGATCGTAGTTTCGATTCCATGTCCGGGAGTGCGTTGCGTTCTTGACCAAATCACATCATTTCACCCAGCACCATTCTACTCGGCTGTAAATGCTTAATTCTGCGACAGATTGGCGTTCTGTTCAGAGGGCATATTGCAATCGGCTCTATGAGACTTGGGACTCGATACAGTAATGCCCAGGGGTCGTTGTCGCTGGGTTGTTGAAGACGACAACGACGACGACGACGACGACGACGACAACGATGATGATGATGATGATGATGATGATGATGATGATGATGATGACGACGACGATGGTAGTGATGATGATGATTCAAAATAACTTCCGTAGCAGAAACCAATACTCAAAAAGTGGGACACTCTTTAACCTACTCTATTTGGTGAATGGTAAACTTGATCACAGCAGGGTTCACACTTCCGAAAGCAAAAGGAAGTATTAAGACTCCCTGAAGACATTTCAGTTGGGCTTCTGTCGGTTCTACAAATCCGACGCCATATTGTTTTCAGTATTCAGCATGCGCAAAACACAAGCACTCCACTGCTTTTGGCACTCTACTCCGCATTCCTCGAAATAAACGCTCTGTACATCGATATTTCGTAGTTTTCTATAATAATAGCCTAAACATCCATGTCTACAACATCAAACAGTTGATAATAGAGCAGGAGGGGTTGATTAGGGGGTATTAAAATGAGAGGAGCAGTGAGAGGAAGACAAAGAAACAACATTGGCTACTTTTTATCATTGCTTTGCTTTCTCTTTGTTCTCTGTAATTTATCTTGGCTTATTTCCCCATTATACACACACACTCACACACGTATATATATACATATATAAGTGTATATGATAAATACATGTGTGTATATATATATATATATATATATATATATATATATATAGATAGATACATATATACATGTGTATGTGTATGTGTATGATGCATTAAATAAAAATATATATGAAATATATATAGATATATAGGGGCACACAACTAAAGATACATACATACATACACACACACATATATATTCATATATACATGATTACATGCATACATACGTAAATACATACATGCGTATGTACGTACGTACATACATGGTTATAGTTACACACTAATCTACCTAGATAAGCACACATACAAGTATATACATAAATATTTATAGACTTTTTAAATGTGTTTCAGCGGATGTTTTTGTATGGTGAATTATATATTTTTCACTGTATATTTAGTTTCACGAAAACGTACGCATATATTTACAACTATTTGATATAACTCTATCACCATAGCTACGAACGTTTCAACCTACTGCCTACATGTCTAACCTACACAACAAACCTACACATCTATCTATCTATCTATCTATCTATCTATCTATCTATCTATCTATCTATCTACCTTTCTTTTTTCATTTCTTGCTACCGGTGTGTTTGTCTGTTTATCTCTCTACTTCATTACATACTTCTTTATCAATTTATTCATACCTTTGTATATATACTTCTTAATCTATGTCTCATAATTTATATATGATTATCTTTCTTGAAAGATATATGATACTACTTTTCAGTTAAGTACGCAAACCATATTAAAATACGAAGTATACATATCGTTATTTGAGTACAAACACCCACACTTAATAAAGTGTGTACTACAAATATTATATTGTATATTTTATATATGAGATGTTAAATCGTATTTATAAACAATTCAATAATAACAAAATGCATAAAAAATGCTTTTATCCTAAGTAATTTTTATATAAATATAATACAACATTTTGTATTTATAACAAAACGAGTCTGAAGGGGGTTAAGTAATTTGAAACGCCGGTTCAAGCACACGTCTTATACTTGAATAGAATATCTAGTAATATCTTTATTATTTACTTCCTTTCTTTATCTATCCATCTACCTATAACTATACATGTATTTGTTCACCGACTTATCCCTCTCCTTTAATACACACACACACACACACACATAAATATGTATGTGTATATGTATATAAATATGTATGTATGTATGTATGTATGTATGTATGTATGTATGTATGTATATATATATATATATATATATATATATATATATATA
>NC_068989.1:4134535-4144375 GCF_001194135.2 Octopus bimaculoides
ATATATATATATATATATATATATACGAGGCGGGCTTCAATAATGATTTATTTTTCTTTTGGCACAAATAGAGATATTTAAAAGAAACAGAAGGAAATCATATAATCAATGTAATACCTTCCAGTTTATTTCTGATTTCTGGCAGTCGTTGATTTTTATCTCTTCTTTAGAAGCTTTAATCTTTAAACAGTAATTTTAGTAAATTGAGGTGCCGAATTAGAGACTGTTGCTAACTGGATTGTCTCGCCTTTGTCAGTGGAAATGATGCTGATGACAACGATTTATGAAAGTCGGAGGAGTATGGAGGCATTACAAAATTTAATGAGAAGATGGTATTCGCTGGACAGCATGGAAAGAAGAAAGCACTTCTGAAAACGATCAGAACAACGGGTGCATGAGTATTTATGTTCACCCATGAGAGGGGAGAGCCAGTGAGGAAAAGAGTGAAACAGAAGGACAGAGAATGTGCGTTGGTCCATGTGTATCAGTGTGTGTGTGTGTGTGTATATGTCTGAGTTTTCCGAAAAGTGTGTTCAATTTTCGATTTATCATAACAAAGTACAAAATAAATCTTTACTGTTACCCTGAGGGCGACAAAAAGCCAAAAATTAATTTATCATTATTTCTGATTATTAATCACTTGTTTTCTTGTAACTCTTCTGACACAAAGAGAGATAAGATTAATTAAACTCTTAGATCGCGCTAATGAGATAGAGAGCTTCGCTTTATTGCTATTACTGTCATTATTTCTATTACGTTTTTATCTTTTATCTTTTAACTGTTTCAATCACTTGACCGCCGCCATGCTGGAGCACCGCCTTGAAGATCATTTTGTCGAATGAATCGACCCCAGTACGTTTTTTTATTTTTTTCTAAAGCCTGGTGCCTACTTTTTATCGTTCTGTTTTGCCGAACTGCTGGGCTGGGAGGTAAACGTCCAACCACTCAACCACGCCGACGCTTATTTCAGGGTTATTACTACATAGTAATGCTACATATGATTGAAACAAACGTATAGATGTGTAGTTAAGAAGCTTACTTCCTCTCCACATGGGTCCAGGTTCAATTCCATCGTGTGGCACCTTGAACAAGTGCCTTGTATTGTAGGTCCAGGTTCAGCAATACCTTGTAAGAGAATTTGTTAGACAGAAACTGTGTGGAAGCCTGTTGTACATAATTATAAGTATGTCTGTGTATGCGTTTGCGTCTTTGTGTCTTTGTGTATGCGTTTGTCAGCAGATTTGCAAATGCCCAATAACACAGCGCTGCGCCAAATAGACCGATAAAATTACAAGAAATAAGTATAAGCAGGTTTTTGGACTAAAATCTTTCAAAAATGGTGTCCGTGAATGGCCAGTAGCTACTTCTTTCGATTCGGTAAACTGAAACTACTTCGCAGTAATTGTCTCCCACTCTGTTTATCCCTTCTTTTCTGGGACCTAATGGATCGAACTGATTACTTGATGCCAAGTTAAATTTTCCATTTATGAAAAATAAATTCAACAGATCTGAGTATAAAAGCAGAGTCACAATTCCAGATGCCGCGTATTTTATCACGTGATTCTATAGCGTTTAAGCGAATCGATGAATTAAACTTTAACCTTGAGCATCGAATTAAACGTTCGTTGTTCAGGAGAACCTTGATTTAAAAGAATATCGTACTATCCAGGGAGATATTTTTGTTTCCCTTCGATTAACACCCCGGGAACCTTAGACAAACACAATATCACTAGGTTTATTCTATTTATTCTAAAAGGGTAGTCTATGAGAAAAGAACCGTTGAATATCCATATTAGCTCCCAAAACCGTTAATCTAGTTAAAACGTTGCTGTGTGATGGTATTACTCGTTTGTCGTTAATATTTTTCGTCTCTTTGATATTTTGTTATGACAAAATGCAGAAAATACTTGATGCAAGAGCGACGAACGATTTTCAGTTATTGTCTTTTAAAATATTTAAACGGATGTTCTTGATTTCTACGACAGAGATATGTTGACTCTAAACGAACAGGTAGTTAACACTAGCTTTTCGTAAAGCAATTCTTCGATTTGCAAAGATAACACGGTTATTGTCACGTGTATTAGTCGTGAGATCTCAAATACTTCAAATAACATTAGTAGGATTTTTTTTTTTGCAATACCATAGTTTGATAAATTTACCTTCAAATATATTTTTGGGTTTTATCTAGAATATTGATGCTGATGAAGTCGTCTCTTGAAAGTATTGCCAGTAAAACTAATAAATCTTTGGAAACTGAATTGGAAACTGTAAATACTTTTGCAGAATAAACTATCAATTTCGAAAGATATCTAATGGCTAGTTTATGAGGTTAAGTGATATAAATGAACTGTAAATATTAGATGTAGACGGTTGTTAAGATTTTTATTGTTTATATTCACTATTTCTGTTACAAAATAGCGTATAACTTTTACTACTAAAAATTTTATAATACTTATGATTCTTTGTAAAGTGCTTAACTCAACGATAACATGTTTATCGAAAAGTGTACTTACATCGAGGATGGGGTGAATGGGACATAAAAGCAAATAATTTCAGGTTTAATATTGCTATGTGTTTGAGAATTAATATCAATTATTTAACGAATCTTATCTTTAAACAAGCTGTTATAACACTACATTGTAATAAGCGGCTATTTATATATAACAATTACTATGTGTACGAATGTGTGTGTGTATGAGAGAGAGAGAGAGAGAGAGAGGAAGGGAGAGGGCAGAGAGAGAGAGAGAGACTATCATTGTGTGTTTGGTCTGTGTATGTAAGGGTAGTGTTCTTATCCGCTTACATTTAGAACTATGTAAAACCAGTACGTTTATTATACTGTGCTACTTCGAACCTAAAAGTTAGTCAGTTTGATAGCGATGAATTCAGTATCATGCTTGACTTGTTCTAATCACTTAACTGCTTAATAGCTGTACCCAAGCATGGTCGCAACCTCATGAATAAAATCAGTAAAGAGCCCATATCCTTGATACATGTATGATTAAATTATTTAAAGTATATGACATATTAAGGCGGTTTGCAGAACATTAGGCTACGTGCTTGGATGGTCGAGCCAGCAGGTCATTGTTCCCTCGTGTTAACTCAAAGGCTTAGCAATAGCTCAATGTTCTACGATCTTTGTCTTAAAATGAATCGTACACGCAAACAGTATCTATGCACAACTCCCTCTTCGGTTCTGCCAACCTCTAAATATTGGTTCCAATTTTGGCACAAAGAAAGGCATTTGTGGTGGGGTTTGTCGGTTACATCGACTCCCGCACTAGATTGGTATTTTATTTTATCAACCCCGAAATGATAAAAAGTAAGTTCGACTTCGGCGGAATTTGAACTGAAATATCTGGAAGAACTGGCACTAAGCATTCTTTTGTTGTTTGTTTTTGCGACATGCTATCGATTCTGCTAGCTTGCTCCCTTCATGTCAAGTTCCAAATATCCTTTCTACTATAAGCACCAGGCCAGACATTTGTGGGGAGGGGACTAATCGATTACATCGACTCCAGTGTTTCACTGGTGTTTAACTTATCAACTCCGAAAGGATGAAAGGCAATGTCGACAGTGGTGGGATTTGAACTCAGAACGTAGCGACGGGCGAAATACCGCCAACATTTCGTCCAGCGCGCCAACAATTCTGCCACCTTGTCCCCGACCCAATTCAATCAAGTTTAAAAAATATGAGAAGTATTTCAGCAAACCACCACAAACCAAAATTCATTCTTCTACCTTTGCTATCATCTATAATTCAATGTGATTTTGAAAACTTAGTGACGAGTTCGAATTGCAGATGTTCTCTGTGATTACTGCGACTTATTAATTAACAAAGTTAGAAAAATAATGCTACATGCACGGAACATTTCCGATTGTAATATTTAGGTCGCTTCTGATAGAGCAAACGCGCACACGTACACGCACACACACACACACATGCACGCATACACACTTACTCAGAGACACACAGAAATACACACATACACACATACACAGGCTCATTAACACTCACACGCTGGCAATTACTTATTTATAACAATAGATTTATTATATAAATATATCCCATGTATATATTCTTTTATATGAATATGTGAATGTGTGTAATTCTGTGCGCGTAGATACACGCTCACGCACACACACCCACACGTACAAATATACCTGCACACATACCCAAAACACATACACACACACGCACGTATGTCTGCATGTATGTATATAATCATATTGTCTTTGTTTGCTTCATGGAAGTTAACAAGATAGAGACATGTAAATTAGATCCATTGTTCCCATTTAGCTTCTCTGTTATTACATTGCTTCCAACGAGGCTTTGCACTTACTTCATTAACGAAATATATTTAAAGCTTTATTGTAACTTTGTGCACACTTCTCACCCTCCCTCTTCGTCTCTCTTCCACCTTCTCCTTCTCTTTCCTTCTTTCTCCACCCTGTTTCTCTCTCTAACCTCTACCTCCATCAATTTAACGCTCTTTCTTTCAGTCTCTCCATGACACTCCTTGAATCTGGATCGTTGTTTGGAGCACTGTTCTTTCATTCCACCTCTCTCTCCCTCCCTCTCTCTCCCTCTCTCTCCCTCTCTTTTTTCTGTCTCCATCTATCTACTTCTATATCTATCTATCTATCTATCTATCTATCTATCTATCTATCTATCTTATCTATCTATCTTTCTGTCTATCTATCTCTCTGTCTGTCTATCTATTTGTCTACCTATCTATTTATCTGTCTATCTATCTACTTTATATCGCTGCTCTCTTTTCAATCACACATCTAAGCAATCACTCTCACATTTAATCACATTTTTAAGCCTATCGCTTCCTCTTCCAATTTCTCTCCTTGTATTCCCATTATTAATATAATATTCTCTCTCATCTACTTCTCGAAATTTCCTATTACAAATTGAAAGTAAATGCCACTATTTGAAATAACTTCACCCTTCCATTACCCCATTACTCCCCAACACTAGCAACAAGCGCCACCACACGGCATTGAAACATTACTCCCCTAAAACTTCAATCAATCGTACTACCTATCTACATATTACCTCACTAAACATTGATATATCTATCTATTGATATATCTATTGATATATCTATTGATATATCTATTGATATATCTATTGATATATCTATCACTCTATATTTCTCCTTGCTACTACTTATTTATAAATGCAATTTAACATCAACCTGTCTATTCAATTACCCATATTCAAATTTATTTATCTGTCTCTCTGTCTCTTCGTATATCTATCTGCGCATCAGCCTATTCATCTATTTATCTTTATGCCTAATTCCATTTGTCTATCTCTCTGTCTATCTACATATCTATCTCAATTAATCTAGGCATCTATCTCTCTATCTCTCACTCAATTCATATGTCTATCCTTCCATCTATCTCCCAGTCTACGCATCTAGCTCTCCACCTATGTATCTATTTATCTATCTATCTAGCTATCTATCTATCCATCCCCATTCCTGAATGTCTCTTCATTTACCTAACTAACAACCTAATCATTGCCAATACAACTGATTATTTGTTCGCAAATCCAGCTTCAATCATTGATTTAATAAATTTGTTCATTTATTTCATCAATTAGGTATTCTCAACATTGTTTGAGCTGAGAGCATGTTTTCACTACTACTACTACTACTACTACTACTACTACTACTACTACTACTACTACTACTACCACTCCTACTATGTTTATCATTTATTGTAATTATTATTATCATTTTAGCAGAATCGTTAGAGTGTCTGACGAAATACTTAGTGGTATTTCTTTCATCCTTATTAAATGCTGAGATCAAAGCCCTCCGGGGTCAACTCTGTCTTTCATCTCTCTTGCTCGTTAAAATAAGTATCATCTCAAGAACTGAGATTGATGACAACGATTAACCACCATCCCGTCAGAATTGTAGGCATTGATTAAAAATTTGAAACAATTACCATCATCACCGTTTTTATTATTTTTATTATTATGATGGTGGTTAGAGGTGTTGGAGTGAGAGAGGCAAGAGAGTTTATAAACGATAGGAAAGCTTGGAGAGTGTCTGTGGATGAATGAGTGAATTTGATGTTGTTCAAAGAGGTACGAAACCAGCATGATACGCGTGGGTAAACCAACATATGCTGTCGGGCCCCGCTGATGATACTGAGGGTTACGCCCTATGACTTGACCCAAGAATAGAACGGGGCTCGCTTCTTTGAGCTTGGAAATGAATGGAATGAATGGAATGCCTGGTGTGAGTCTTGTTGTGGCTACCCCCTCCTAAAAACAATGGAGAATAGGCCTGGTTATATCTATCTACATATATATATATATATATATAATATGATTATCAGAGGTGCTGTACGGCCGAATAGTTAAATTTGGGTTCGATCACACGCTGTTGGATCTTGAAAAAATGTTTGTTTGAAAGCCGCAAACTTGCAAAATTGTTAGCACGTTGGACGAAATGCTAAGCGGTATTTCGCCCGTCTTTATGCTCTGAGACCAAATGCCGCCGAGGCCGACGTTGCGTTTCATCCTTTCGGCGTCGATAAATTAAGTAGCAGTTACGCACTTGGGTTGATATAATCGACTGGTTCCCTCCCACAAATTTGAGGCCTTGTGCCTCCAGTAGAAAGGATCATCCTCATCATCATCATCATCATCATCATCATCATCATCATCATCATCATCATTATTATTATTATTATTATTATCATTATCATTATTATTATTATTATTATTATTATTATTATTATCAAGGCGGTGAGCTGGCAGAATCGTTAGCACACGGGGCAAAAATGCTTAGCGGCATTTAATCCGTCCTTACAGTCTGAGTTCAAATTCCGCCGAGGTCGACTTTGCCTTTCGTACTTTTGGGGTCGATAAATTAAGTACTAGTGAAGTACTGGGGTCGATGAGATAGACTTATCCCATTCCCACCAATACCAGACCTTGTACCTGTACTAGAAAAGATTATTGCTATTATTATTATTATTATTATTATTATTATTAATCCGTTTTCAAGTTGAACACAGGTAACCACTCTTTAACAGAAGTGCTTCTGTGTTAACCCTAATCTAGTGTTTCTGAATGCATGTATCACTCAGTATGTGTACATGTCTCTTGTATGTATGCAGGAGCCTGCGGATGCATACGTGTGGCTATACATGTATGCTTGAGTGTTTTTACATAGGCATTTGAGTGTGTGTATGTGCGTGTTTGTATGTGTGCACGCGTATGATGTATCTGTGAGTGTATTTGTTCATGCCACAGACAGAGGAACGATAATATTGATGCTGTGATTACTGTGCATTCGATATAATACAATGTCTTAGATCCCTTTGCACGTTCTTTCCTACAAACAACAATTTATCAGCATTAGATGTTTTCAATATAAAAGGCAGGTCAGGTTACTTTGTGTTGGCTGAATTCCGTAAATCAACTGTATATATTATATACATGCAAACTCACACATACACACACGATATACACGCACAGATACGCGCACACATAAACACACTCACACACACGACAAATATCTAGCGCGTGTGGAAACTTCTAATTTCACGCCGTTGCTCTAAGATACCTGAATTAATTCATCAATACATTACAAACTACATTTTGTCCAATTCAGACACACAGCCAGGAATATAAAGGGAGAGGGTTAGTCGATATCATCGGACCCCAATACTTGATTGGTAATTTATCATATAGGCAGCAAAACAAAGGAATACAAAAGCGAATGTAAAGAGAAGAATCAACAAGCGTAAGGCAATTTCTATTCTGACGTTCTGACAATTTGGCCAGATTGCAAGCGTATTTCTTTCTACATTGAGTTCTTTAGCATAGTTATTCTTACACCGAAAATGTGCGTGCGTGCAGATACATACGGACACACAGACACAGATACACGCACACACATACACACACACACACACGTGTATGTATGTATATATGGATGTCTGGATGGATGGATGGAGGGATAGTTTACTCTTGAGGAAACATCACCAAGATAGTACTCCATCTAGAGAGGGAAAGATCAATCTCTGTCGGTTACGACGACGAGGGTTCCAATCGATCCGATCATCGAAACAGCCTGCTGTTATATATATATATATATATATATATATATATATATCGATATATATGCGTGTATGAGTGTGTACGTATATATATATATTTATATATACATATATGTGTATATATATATATATATATATATATATATACAGAGAAAGATAGCGAGAGAAAGAGAGACACAGAGACAGATTGGGGTAACTTATTTGAGTGTGTCTCTATATGTTTGTACATGGTATGTACCTGTATAAATATGTGTAATCATGATATCCGTAAGTGAAGATAATGTTATTATTGCTTATGTTTAGAGTAATCATGCTGTAATAATCACCATCATCATTATCACCATGTTAATTAACGTCGTAGACACAATCGCCATCTTATAAAACAACAACCAAAAAATAGCATTAATTTGCCAAGAATAACACTACAAAAAAGCACCACCAACAACAACATTCTCAGAACACCATCAACGAAACTTACAGAAATATCAAGATAGCTGTAAGGTTCCTTTCTCAAATTTTAAATAAGTCTTAATGAATCATAATGGCTAATAATTATGTTAATATTACATAATAATGCGAATTTCGTATGAACATTAAATAGTATACACTAGAATAGCGAGATAAACACACATGGGCATACACACACACACACATATACTGATTTACAAATATGCTTATACCACACGTACGCACATGGTAATTCGATATACCTCCACACACACTCTGATAAAACATTCCAAGAGCGATGCTGAGCGCGGTTTATATTGTTACATGTATATGCAGCGATATATTCCCAATGAAATTACCTTCTATTTCCTGGATATCTTTTATACATTATAAAAGCAATTATATATATACCTATATATATATACACATGTTTGTTCGACCGTTTCACAAGAATTTATTCCTTAAAACTTACTTAAACTTCATAAGTTCTTACAACTTTGGTCTTCGTAATGCTTTGCTTTGATTTTTTTTTTTTTAATAAAAATTTCTCCGCCTAATGATTTTGCTTTCATTTTGTGATAGACAGCAATCATGTAGAAAAAGCATCTTCTACAAATAGTCAGAATGGTGAAACGTACGTAGAGAACCACATAAAAAACTGCATTATATGTTTATTATGTTTATTTCGTCCTCTATTCTTCCCTGTATATTATAACTAGTAATAATGCTAATTCCAGTAGTGACCACATGAAGGAGATGCATAATGATACTGTTTGTCGAGCTCTAAAACCACTAATAATGGTACATCTAAATGTGGACATGGGAAATGTGTGTGTGAGTGTGTGTGTGTGTGTGTGTGTGTGTGTGTACATATACACAAATGTATATATTTATGCACGTATATCTCTATTTGCGTAGATTTAATTGATACAAGGGCTAATTAAATATGCATATTGTATATACACCGCTTTAGACGTACCAGTCTATTTAAAACGCGTGTAATTTAGGTAGCCAGTTTCGATTCCTACAGGGTGTTTAAAGAAGGTTTTTTTCTGGATTTATATAATGCGTCTTTTGTTTGTAGGTGGAGTGTCTGTACACACAAAGAAGCAGACAATCAGAGATTGATACATGCACATTCGTATAATTATTCTTGCGCGTATATATATTAATACATTTATACAGATATAGTGGCATATAAAAAAGTATGTACATTCATACATAGATACCTACGTACATAAGAATATACAAAAATACATACATAAGCCCCATATACACAGTCACTGATTTGTGTATATA
>NC_068989.1:4144624-4147661 GCF_001194135.2 Octopus bimaculoides
ATATATATGTATATATATAAATTCTCGTTTATATTTCCACAGAAGTTTCCATAGACATGTACGCCTCATATATTCTGCGAAGCATTTTCGATAATATGTTGATATAGAATGATTAATACATATTACAAACGATATGGCCTTTCAAACTTTTATTTCATCCACCTCTGACCCATTATCAATGTTTACGTAGTTCCATTGCTATTCATCAAACGAACATTACGTTTATTATGCGATATCTCTTCTTTGTTTTAGGAATTTATTTGTTATTTCTAATGCAATTCTGTAAAAGCAGACGATAGCATGTGTAACGAGCGTGGAAATCTCCTGTCATGGAAGCCAACATTTTCATTTAACCAACGAGACTGACTGCAATTTAAACAAAAATGATATTGCTTTGTTACAGACCATAGAACTCGTAGCAGGTCATGCGATCAGCGCAGATATTCGAGCACATGGAAGTTCATACTCATACTCGCACATACGCCAGGAGACACATACAAATAAATAATAGAAAGTAAAGTACATGAAGTTGGAGCAACTTGCACAGAAAGCAATTTACATATACACGACACACACAAACGCACACACATACAGAGGTTGAAACGAAAGTCATGCAAAGTTAGCATAGCTATTTCATTAACTCAGGTCGTTCAAATTCATATGGTGTTAGAATTACACTTCTGCTTTACAAAGGCACAACGTCACGTCCATAGCAAGCAATGCATTGACCTCATTACTGAACCGAACTCTCGTATCATTGGAAAAAACTTTAGGGGTATGCACCAACGAACACACATCTTCATAGTCACTATCAACGCGTCTCTCATGAAAATGTTGTCCCCGAAGACGGTCCATCATCGTAGGGTGCCAGCCCTCGGTTGTACAGTGGAGGAGGAACTACAAGGCAGATTCGTTTGCCGATTGCCTGAGTTGTTGCATAAAAGGTTGTGGTCGAAAAATGTCATACCTCTTTCTTTTCTTTCCTGAGCGTCCAGTAACACTGTACTTATTCCACGTCCTCGCGGTGTTGTTTTTTCTTGCATGTTCATGTTTCGATTGACTATATATATATATATATGTGTGTGTGTGTGTGTGTGTGTGCGCGTGTGTGTGTGTGTGTGTGTTTGTGTGTGCGCGTGTGTATACGAAGGGCTTCTTTGAGTGTCCGTCTAACAAATCCACTCACAAGTAGATGACACTTGCAGAAGTGGAATCATGTGGTTGGAAAGCAAGCTACTTACCACACAGCCACGCCTGCGCCTATATATATATATATATATATATTTAGAAACACACACATTCACTGAGGGACACAAAAGCATGTACATATGTATGAGTGTAAAATGAATTATACGCATATATGTATATGAATGTGTGTATATAAATGCTATTTAGTTGACACATGTATGCACGTATGGCAGTATATGTTTCTGAGTGTGTGAGTAGCTATATACTAAACGCACTTCTGGCCATACCCAATTTACCATACATACCATTATGCAGATATAGAGAACGCATACCTGTACTCATAAGTGCGCATGCGCAAACATGCACACACACACATACACACACACACACACACACACACACACACAGAGTGTAAATCAAATTATAGTAATAAACCATTTGCCACTTAGCTAAGAAATTCGGAAATGCAAAACCTATTTTCAGTGTTTCCTCCTTCAATTAACACATTGAGGCAAGACGCAATTTAGTGTAATAACTTAATGGTACATCTAGGAGAGGCCTTTCCTGCAAACATTATCAAAAAGAATGTTACTAGCAGAGTAGTTGCTGTTATTGTTGTTGTGACTGCTTGTTTGAACATCTCTCCTTCTCTTTCTCTCTCTCCCTCCCCCTCTCTCTCCTTTCTCTCTCTCTCTTCAAAACGATACATACATACATGCATACAGAGACAGATACATAGATAGTGATGAAGACAAAGATAGATGTGTGTGTATCAGATCATGTCTTTCAAATTTCGAAACACTCTCATCTACCTATCTATCTAACACTTCTTCTTCTTCTACTTGTTCTTCTTCTTGTTCTTGTCTACCTTTAATCTTTTACTTGTTTCGGTAATTAGACTGAGGCCATGCCGTGACACAACTATGAAAACATTTTTCTCGAATGAATCGATAAATCGGCCCCAGTTTTAGACTCGTTTTTAAACCATTTGTCAAGTAAGAACAAATACAGTAACACTCCCCTATTTTTTAGCCTAATTTTTGACAAAATAGGGTCCCTTATACACTTTGATCAACCTATCTTTCTTTCCAATGTTTCTAATTCCATCTATTTTACGTATGTATGTATGTATATATGTATGTATGTATGTATGTATGTATGTATGTATGTATGTATGTATGTATGTATATATGTATGTATGTATTTATCTACATGTTTATCGATCTCTCCACCTATCTAACTCTCTCCATTCTGTATACATAAAGCAAATATACTATCGTTTCACTAAATCTCACTTCCTTCCTCTCTAATTTAATTTAATACGAAGAAACACTCCCAGAAATGATTGCTCAGAAATAATTACCAAGATACAGGTTTCCTGCAACATTTCAATATACCTTGCAGCTTTCAAACACGGAAGGGTTTCTAAATTTCACATTGCTGACGATAGGACAGCAAAAGCATTAAAGAACTGGGATTAAACAACTAAAATATTAATTCAAAACATTTCAGCGATCTTTTTATTTCAAGAGATTCAAATTGCAACCAAATATTCCTCAACTTACACACTATTCTGTCAAAGATGGAGAGACGCAACAGATAGGAAATGGATAAATAATGAATATATGTGTGTGCATATATATATATAAGCTGCTATTTCTGAACTTCGGTATGTGGTGAAGCAACTGTTGCTGATCCCTTAATTATGTTTATAAATGTATAAGAACTTTTAAATAAGTTCTTCACCGATAATGGTGTTTATATACCGAAGGGCTTGGTAAAAATTATTAATTATTAATTTATTAATAAATTAATAATCCTTTACCTTTCTATTTGTAATAATTACATA
>NC_068989.1:4147780-4149779 GCF_001194135.2 Octopus bimaculoides
TATATATATACATATATATATGTATATATATATATATATATATGTATGTATTTATGTATATATATATATATATGAATATATGTATATATATGATTATGTATGTATGTAAGTATACATAAATACATACATACATACATATATACACATATATCTATGCATATTTATGCACAACCACGCAGTCCTTTGCGCAAGTGAGATATAACCAAGCAGATTCACAAATGCTACATACCTACATACATACACATACGTTCATACACATACACATACATATACACGCGCACACACACCCAAATACACGAGTCCAAACAGAGACTTCAATTTCTACTAAACGAATTATTAAAAGATTAGCAAAGATTAAGAACTGCAGATTACTTTAAACAGTTTTAGATAATTTTCTTTTTCCGGGCACCTGTTAAGCATTTATTGTATTTTCGCTATCTCAAGTTTTGCAAAAACCAAAAGTACTATATTTCTCTTCACCATCTGCCACTTAGCACTGTTCCTGTACTGTAGTAGAGTCTGTGTGGGGGTATGTGTCTTATTCACCCCATTTACTAATTCACAGTGTTTATCGATATTTTTATCTCGGTGTTTATTAATCAATTCAAATACGTTGCGTAGTAATCTATTTTTGAAAAAAAATTAAATAAATATTAGCATTTTCTTTTTTCTGTTATTTTTATAATATTATGTTTTGGTTCCAGCTCATTTTCCTTTTCAATTGTTTAATATTATTATTGCTACTGCTGCTGCTGCTGTTGTTGTTGTGGTGGTGGTGGTTTTGTTAATGTCTAAATTGGATTTAAATACATAAGTCTTATCTTTAATACATTTTATTATAAATGTTCACATATTTTATTTACTAATTTTACCAATCATACACACTAACATGCATGTGTATACATATACATATAAATAATGTGTGTGTGTCTATATATATATAATGATATTTTGTGTGTTTGTATATATACGCAGAAATATAGCCCCAAGATATATATATATTTATGTATATATATATATATATATATATATATATATATATATATATATATATATATATATATAGTCAATCCAAACAAGAACAAGCAAGGAAAGACAACAACGTGAGGACGTGGTACAAGTACCGTGTTATTAGACGTTTAGGAAAGGAAAGGAAAGAAAGAGGATTTAACGTTTCGAGCAGAGCGCTTCATCAGAAATATAAAAAAGTCCAAAGAAGGGAAGACGGAGAAAGAAAATCGCCAAAACAACAATCTTAATATATAAACACGGTTGTTAGTGATAATATAAAAGTATTTTTTTATGTTCTACTGCTTTCAGCCGGAAGCTGAAGCCATGCTAGAGCATTGCCTTTCAGTGCGATTAGGTTTCATTTCTGTACCATTTTCAGTGAGGTAGAGAATTGGACAGCCGCGATGTTGGTTCATTTGTTATTTCAAATGAAAATTTGTCCAAACGCTCTTTGCAGACCTCCTCATCTAAAACTCGCAAATCTCTGAGGTTGCTTAGCAGGATGTTAAATAGTCGTGGACCCTAGAAAGACAAAGCTGTTACAATACTGCTCTTTGTTCTTGTTGAAGACGACGAGATCTTTGGTACTATGCAGTGCTATGCAGTGCTATGCAGTGTCGTCCCGTTCAGTGGTTGGTATAACTCTCAGTTTCAAACTTCAGAGCAAGACCTTTCAAGAACTTCCATATGTATATCATTGCATATCTTTCATACGTACTCTAGGGAGTAGGGCTTGACTTTTTCTAGCCTCTCCCAGCACATCATCTATTTCACCGAGTCAAGCTATTTTGTGTGGTGGTATTCGATTGTCTGAAGTTCTGCCACCATTTTGAAGCTCTTCGGTGACCATAGCAGTAACCCAGACGAGGTGTGCATACATATCTCTACATGCGAGTGTTTAGCTTCTTGTGTGAGTGTAATAATATATGTGTGTATAATGATATATATATATATATATATATATATATATATATATATATATATATAT
>NC_068989.1:4153257-4155807 GCF_001194135.2 Octopus bimaculoides
TATACTTCTGTTTGCTGTCATAGATTTCCCCATAGATGTGTGCTGATGTTTAGTATGTTTTCTCGGGAATACAGCTTGCATTTTGAATTTTGTCTTTCAACAAAGCTATGTGCACTATTGTACCGAGAGACCATGGGGAGCTGGAAGAATTAAGATTATGATACGCACTAAATGTCTATCTATTCATCCATCTATCTATTATACACATGATGTCTCTCTCTCTATATATATATATGTGTGTGTGTGTGTGTGTGTGCGTGAGAGAGAGAGTGTGTGAGTGTCTGTGTGTGTGTGTGTGTGTGTGTGTGTGTGTATCTTGGGTGTACAATTAAATGTTGGACACCTACTTAGAGTAGATCGTCATCCTCTAATTTGTTCTAATGGTAGTTTAACTACAGTTCTATATTTCAGAGATGAATTATATACATAGTAAAATATTAAATCTATAAGCTCTAAAATTCACTCCATAATTACCGACGGGCATATGGCGTAGTGGTGAAGACCACGCGCTACAAAGACCAATATTCCGAATTCGATTCGAGGCAGTGACCTGAATAATGATAATAATATCCCCGAAAAATACCTTAGGAATGAGTACCCATGTTCGAAATTTCCCCAAGACACCTGATGAAGGCTGGAGGGTATATCAGCCGAAACGTTGTGTTAACAACATACAAGACGAGAACAAATATCCGTCAATTACTCTTTGTTGTATAGCTAATTGTGATATACACAGTAAATGTAGAAGTGTCGGTGAAGCGTGCGACCCCAGTACATCGAAACGTACTTTAGTTTATCGATTCCAGAAGGATGAAGAGCTAAGTCTATATTGGCGATATTTGAACCAAGAATAAAATAAGTAGGAAGAAATGCTGATAATCATTTTGACCGACGCGCTTAGGATTCCCCCAGATCACCGGCTTCATTATGGCCACAATAATACCAACAATAATTGGTCACTACACATTCTGGACATTCATGCTTTGCTCGCTGACAACACATCAATCTGAAAATCCAGCATCAATTCTCTAATATGGATTTTCTATGCTGTAGCATCAACGTTTTCTAAACAGTTGACTTATTAGCGTTAATCTCCTTTACATTATAATAATCTTCGGATTACTAAACCGTTCTTTCCCCCACCAACGTCTTCTTCATTGTTAGCTTATTCTGTTTCATGTTTTATTAATAAATCGGTAAGGCTTTTCGTTTGCTTGTTTATTTATTTATTTTAATTCTTTCTTTATTTAATGCTTAGTTATGACAGAAATTATCGCAATTCGTCTCAATAATTTATCTACCACCACCACCACCACCACCACTACTACTACTACTACTACTACTACTACTACTACTATTACTACTACTACTACTATCACAACCACCACCACCACCACCATCACCACAACCAGTACTGCTACTACCGCTACCACCACCACCAACAACACTACTACTACTACTACTACTACTACTACTACTACTACTACTACTACTACTACTACTACTACTACTGTTGCTGCTGCGGCTTCTGTTGCTGCTGCTGGCATACTTACTGTTGCTGGTACGGCTGTGTTGACCGTGGTGATTACCTCACATTATTACCATTACAGCTGATAATCTTAAAGTAAACATGATGTCAGAACCAGTTTAACAAAATATAATTCCAGTAATCTTAGCCACGACCCTGTACATTGTAAGCTCAAATCCCAATAAGGCGTTTTCAGCCTTACGATTTAAGGTTTCAGGAGGGTAATTCTTTTAGCTCTTTTACTTTTTATTTTGCCGTTTTTCCTCTTTTCGTTTTCTGTTTCCTAACCGTCCACGTGCTCTGGATGCTCCCTTCTTAACTTTTCACGTTTCATCTTTCATTCATTTTTTTTACTTCGATATGATATATAGTTTGTGCCTGATGATTAAGTTAGAGGTATTGCTCAACATATGAAACTATTAGTAGCACCTAAAAACATGTATTGTATCTATCCAATTAAACTCTGTGTGTGTGTGTGTGTGTGTTGTATTTTGTGACCAAATTGATATTTATTATAGTACATCGCACACGCGTCTGTGTGTTTTTGATTGTATGTACGTATGTATGTGGTATATTAGTATGTATATAGATATGTGTGTATGTGTTTAGCTTGATGAGGGTTTTGACATAATGGTCGATATACGCATTTTATCCATACTAACATCATACAAAAATCACAAAAACTTCCAAATTATTTACTTCTCATTGTCTAACTTTCTCAATCGATTGAATTCAACGATAAATCGAAATCGAAATCAATCAATTTCCGCTCTATGGCATACGCGTATTGATGTTTGATCACAAACATTTGAAAGAAAAAGAAAATAGAAAACCGCTGATATTTATTGTATAAATAGACGGGTTGACCAAAATCAGTAAACAGCACAAGAGCAATGCACGCACGCACATACACACACATACACACACACACACACACACTCAAACACACATGTATATATATGTGTGCGTGTAAGAATATATTTACGTAAATTATATATATATATATATATATATAAGTATAC
>NC_068989.1:4156004-4159660 GCF_001194135.2 Octopus bimaculoides
TATATATATAATATATGTATATAATATATGTATATAATATATATATATGTGTGTGTGTGTGTGTGTGTGTGTATGTATGTATGTATGTATGTATGTATGTATGTATGTATGTATGTAGTAATGTTTGTTTTTAAGTTCAGTTTAATAAAAACAATTTGACATTAATCTGATGGTTTATTCTATAATTTTGTTGAGTATATATTTAAAATCCTTAACCAAAAATGTTATTGACAGTGACATCGACCCCGGCACTTGGTTCGTACTTCGATTTTTTCTATCCTAAAGAGATGAAAGGCAAATTTCACCTCGATGTTATTTCAGCTCAGAATATAAAAAGCCGGAAGAAAAGCCGCTAAGTGTTTTGTCCGTCATACTAACGATTTATCCACCTTGCTGCTCTCCTAATTAATTGATCTTTGAATAATTTAGACGAGATAGTCTAATGGAAATAATTCAAAATCACCAGTGTTATGAATATGGGCGATAAAGACGGATAAATGTGTATCAAATGACATACAAGTGAATTCTTGTTTTATTGAAATTTACTCCCCAATAAACCTGGGAAATTAGTTTTGCTAGTGGTAGAACAGTTGAGAGAACTGAGGCAACCTTAGATGAAATATTTTGCTTAAGAAAAAATTGCACCCCCACTCCGGAATCGAGATCACTCTCTTACGATTGGAAGTACAGCACTCTAACTACTAGATCACGCGCCTTTAACAAATATTGTTTTCTACTGTAGGCAAAAGACCCGAAATTTTGGGGGAGGTGGCCAGTCGATTAGATCGACCCAGTACACAACTGATATTTAATTTATCGACCCCGAAAGGATGAAAGGCAACGTCGACCTCGGCGGAATTTGAACTCAGAACTCAAAGTCAGACGAAACGCCGTTAAGCATTTCGTCCAGCATGCTAACGGTTCTGCCAGCTCGCCGCGTTGCCTTTACCAAATATTAAGACATATCTGCAATTGATTTCAAGCTCTGGCACAATTCCACAAATTTGGGAGGGGGGGGTAGTAAGTCAATTACATCGACCCCAATATTCAGCAGGTACTTATGTTTTAGACCCCGAACGGATCAATGGCAAAGTCGACTTCGGTAGATTTTGGACTCATTACGTAAAGGCGGACGAAATGCCGCAAAGCATTTCTCCCGGCATGCTAGTGATTCTGCCAGCTCGCCATTTTAAGAATTGTTTGGAGACAAAAAGATAGCTATGGGCACGTGTTTCTTCCGTCTGGCGTCATCAGCGTTCACTCCAGCTGATACTAATTCATACACAAAAAGGAATAGAAAGCATTTATATCCTAGTTTAATTTGCATAATTTAAACGAAGGTGAGACGCGACATATAATTGACAGTTGCTAATGGTATCAGAAGGGACAGCAAAGATGGATAAATGGTTTTCATTTAATTTGGGAGAGCAATGTTCTAACATGTCTCAGTATTAGCGGGTATGGCGTGGAAGAAAACGGAGATCAATATTTTCGACATTCAAAATTCGTACATCCTTGCTAAACGAGGGTGCCTCTACATCCTTGCGTGATTTGCTAAAAGCAGTTGTCATGCTCAAATAACATTACCACTGACTTAGGAAAGGATTCACGGAATATCGCGGCGTTGGATTCAGTGCGGATAGAAAAAAGAAACCGTTTTGGTCGTGGGTGGATTGGTTTCGACTAGAGTTAACCTAGTGCAAAGCAACAGCGACTTCAGATTCGTTGAAGTATGTGTTCTAGTTACCAAGATATTATTCTAGCAATTATTCCCGGGGAAGGCTTTCATCCTTTTGGAGTCAATAAAATAACAACCACTCAAGTACTGCTCCTGTTGTAACCGACTATATTTACCACCCGTCCCCCACCCCACCAATTTATACTCTTGTGCCTATGGTAGAAATCATTATGGAATAATAATGAGTTTTCAGTTTTCTGTTTGTAGCAATTTCCCTTCTTCTTCTTCTTCTTCTTCTTCTTCTTCTTCTTCTTCTTCTTCTTCTTCTTCTTCTTCTTCTTCTTCTTCTTCTTCTTCTTCTTCTTCTCCTTCACTAATGTGTGTGTTTGTGAAAGACACAAACATCACGTCATTTAACTGCTCCATCCCTGACAAGCTAAGGCCATTTTCCTACGCCAGAAATCAATAGTTTAATTCGTTTGGGTGTGATCTATGGTTTAATACTGCCTCAATTATTAGATTTTCTTTCATATGCAACTATTGATTTTCTACTTAAGCACAAGGATATATTCAGAAAGAAGGTATTTGAATACTGAATCGGACAATCTATTACCGTGGTTTGAAAAACAAAATTTAACCAATGGGGTTTCGACTCGGAATTTATAGGAGTGATAGGAACAAATGCTGTTTTATCGATTTTGAAGGAACGAATTGCAAAGCCAGCCTCATCACTATCTAAAAGCAGAATGTATAGGGAGCAATTATAAGTTTTTATATGGCATTCAAGTATAAAATTGAGGTAAAAATGATTTTTGGTAGCCCTACTGATACGATTCGAACAAATATATTTAATACTTGCCGGCAGATAGCCCTGATGATCACAGGGTTTCTACAACTAATTCTCGTTATCAATTATAAATATTTCATTCTGATATTAATAACAGATATTGACAAGAAGGAGATGGAGGTAAACTCTAGACTATGATTTCATTCAAAATTAAATAAAAGTATTTCAAGACAAAGTTGTAGTATTCAACATAAGAAGGTATTTCCCCTCTGTTCGAGGTAACCGATGATAAATAACTCCAAGAATCAAATGAGCCCGAGTTTCTAAGACACAACTGAAAATAATGTGAGACAATGATTTTAACAGGAGGAACTTAGTCGCTAGCAGTGACTGATTACTTGACTAGTACTTTAGTTTATCGACCCCGAAAAGATAAAAGATGATATCCGGATTTGTACTCAAGAAAAAATTACGCAACGCCATTTTATTAATAATCTAACGATGCTACAACCTCGGCGCCTACATAATGATTAATAATAGATGTATTCCTTTCTACTCTAGGCACAAGACCTGAAATTTTAGAGGCTGGGGATAGTTGATTACATCGATCCGAGTGCAAAACTTGTACTTATTTCATCGACCTGGTAAGGGTGAAAGGCAGAGTGGACTTCGGCGGTATTTGAATTCAGAATGCAAAGGCAGACGATATCTGCAAAGCATTTTGTCCGATGTGTTAACGATTCTGCCAGCTTGCAGCCTTAATGCTAGATATAATGAGCCAATCAGCCCGAATTAGAAACAGAAGACGACAACTGACGGAATTTAACGATGTTAGTTAAGTGTTGCTCTTGTCTTAAATAACTAAATTCCATAATATCTTTTGTAGGTCTTCTGAAACATATTTTACGAAATTAATATTCCATTTGAATAATGACATACAAACTCAATCTCACATTTGTATATTTGTCTATATCTTCAATATGTATCTACCTATCTATCTATCCGTCTAACCGGTTAGCTACCTAGCTATCAATCTGTCAATTTGTCAGTGTATCGGTCTCCTTAAATGTCTTTGTCTATCTAAATAGCTATTTATTCATCTACCTATCTTCCTCTTTACCATCACTCAATCTATCTGTCCTCTTGCGTGTGTATGTATACGTATATATATATGTATATATATATATATAT
>NC_068989.1:4160382-4165878 GCF_001194135.2 Octopus bimaculoides
ATTCATCTACCTATCTTCCTCTTTACCATCACTCAATCTATCTGTCCTCTTGCGTGTGTATGTATACGTATATATATATGTATATATATATAGGTAGGTAGGTAGGTAAAGAGGTAGTGTGCGTTTGCGTAATGGTGTACGAGAGTGTGTGCGTAGGTATGTATGTCTGTTTTTGTCTTTCTGTTTGTGTTTATGCTTCCGGTACCGTTTGGCAACCGGTGTCAGTTAGTTTACGTCCCCGAAATATAGCCGTTTAGTATAAACAAATGCCGATAGAATGATTACCTGAGTTGAAATGAATACGTCCTAGGGGTCGATTTATTCGATTGAATCCTCCAAAGCGGTGCTCCAGCATGGCCGCAGCCCAGTGAGTAAAACAAATAAAACATAAATGATATAAGCTCATAGAAATGAAAAAACAAAAACGTTCTCTCCGAGTGTGAATTGTGTGTGAGATGATGTTTGAGTTTCTGCTCACATTTCATCTATCACTCACATTGCCTGTTTGAGTTACACTCTGCCATCTTAGACTGATTCCTCTTGTAACTTTATCACCTCGTTGTTTCTTATTTCACCTCTCAATGTTATGACTTATTGTCCTATAGAACCATCGAGTAAGATTACAGACACCTCATAGATTTAGATATTCTGTTGTATTAGATTAAGAAGGAAGTTGTTACCTACACACACACACACACACTCACACACACACACACACACACACACACACACACCTATATATACATATATATATATTTACACACACACACATGTATATGTATGTATGAATGAATATACACGACGGCTTGTAAACATCTAAGAAACAAAAAAAAATCGATAACAGCGATGTTTTTTTTTTCTTCATCTTCCGTATCACGACTAAAGATTGTTGTTTCTCTATAGACAGAATTATTCAAACCTATATGCAACATTTTTTATTCACATACACTACCTCATACTCTCTCTCTCTCTTTCCATCTCTTCTCCCTCTCTCTTTCACTTTCTCTTTCACTCTCTCTCTCTCTCTCTCTCTCTCGCTCTCTCTCTCTCTCTATGTTTTCTCTTTTTACATTCTCTTTTTATGTCAAACTTTTGCTTGTATAAATTCTTTTCTTTCTCTCTTTCACTCTTTCTTTCTATAACTTACTCTTCTTTTTATCCTCCTCCTTCCCTCTCTTATTTTAGCCCTATCTTCCAATCATTATTTCTCTCACAACTTTATTTTAATATCTCGTCGTCCATTAAATTACTCTTCTTTGCTTTCCTACTTTCACTTTCACTTTAAACATTATCTTTCCTTTTCTTTCTCACCCATTCCTCTCATTACACATAACACTCTCTCTCCCTCTCCCTCTCTACCTCCTTAACTCCCTCAGCCCGCACCTCCTCACTATCACATGTCTCTCTTTCTCTATCTTTCTTTAAAAAATATTTAATTCTCAATTTCCTTTCTTTTTCCCAGACATTATTCAAATTTTTGTACATTTTCCTTTCTTCTTTTCTCCGCCAAGTTTTTATTCTCTTTTTTCTCGCACCCCTCTTCAACTACTTATTATTAGTAGTAATAATAGTACTCGTAGATATACTCGTATTACCTCTACGCTTCCTTTGTCTCATCTATTGCTAAACGATCTGTTTGTCTTCTAGAGATCACATACCGTCTGTCTTTATTGTAAAATGTAGACAACTTAAATTTCCTTATGTTCCTATTAATATTATCATTTTGGCAAGTGCCAACCAAAGAGAAACTGTGATTTCTTAACTTGCTAGAACTCCCTGAAATAAAGCTGCTATTTTCAAAACCAAAAAGGTTTTTTTTTAATTATATACTCCTAGATCTTCTTACTCTTAGATTTTCCTGTACAGTTGGTACACCGGGTAACAAGACGCCTTCAGTCACTTTGGTGCTGATGCCAGTTTGCTTCAGATCTCTTTTGAAGATGGCGTACCATATCTTCGTTGGTTTACCACTTCTCTGTTATCCCTCTGTTTATGGCCGTCCAAATGGACTGGCTTGGAAGGAGATACTTTTAAGCGTAAGTTTGTCCAATCAAATTTGACTTGAGCTTACACAACCATAACATCAATAACTTCATTGATCTGAATATTATTAGGGTGCATAAATGGTAAAATGGAGAGAGAATGGAGTATGAAGCCCTGCGAGGTTTCCTTACTTCACTTAGTTCAAATACGCACAGTGGATAACATGTCCCTGGTAAGTGATATATTAAGATCTCCACTGGACAAAATGACCTCATATGAGCAACGGAGGAGTACTTCTCCCGGGGACTGACCTAAACAAGGTCTGAAAAGGGTGTATTTGTAAAAGGTTAGCAATGGCTCATGTAACAAGTTTCCCTTCTCACGCCATTGAATAGAAACGCTCATGTGTGACACATCTTGGTTCGAATACTGTCGCAGAGGAACACAGAACGTAAAAGTTTCAATCTTTGCAGGCATCATTAAAATATATACAACTCAAATAGTGAATGTGACTTAAAGATTTAAATGGTTGTAATCTTCTTCAATCTTTATGAGTTCGTTTGTGGACAAGATTAAAAATTATTACAGAGCAGTTGTTTGCATTACCTCTTGCAAAAGTGCTTTGAAACAAGTGATTGATTGATTATTCTATCCAGCACGATAAATTATTCCCAAAATCTCCACCCGGGGCTCAATGCGTACCGCCATAAGATAGATGCTTCCATAGTCTTCGATCGTTGGTAAGATCATTCTGGGAAACCATGTCAAGAGCTGTCCATGCTGTGATTCTATCTCTCTAGCTCTTACATTGCCGACCTCTGTTTCTCTTTCCAATCGCTTTGTGTGGATAGGCAGTTTGTGTACTTTACTTTTCAACGACAATAGTGACTGATGATAATTTGGTTATTTGTCTCAGCTCTTCGGTTCTGACATGGTCTGAGAGATTTGCGTTTGTTATAAAGTTGCATTACACGACACTCAATGACTTCCAGTTGACACATTCTCGCCCTTATTGTATCGATAGGAAGAGATTAACAAATCTAATGTGTTGTACAGATCTCAAGTATTATGTAATTTCTCTACTTCCGAAACATGTATTATTAGTCAGTATTTCTTCCTGAGTTCACGGCAGAGATTGGTTTCATCATAGGTACTTAGGCTCAGTGAGAGATAATTGTACCAACAGTGATAGCCAGATTCCTGCTTCTGTTTAAGAAATTGATAGAAGTACGTTACACTGTGTAAACTGTGAATTTCTGAGATAGAAAGCATCAGTAGCAGTACCGAATACGATTCGAACTTCCAGTTTTATTGGCTCTTGTTAACGGTGACTTGTAACCGGAAGAATACTCTGTTGTATAAGAGGGTGTACAGTTACACTGCTCAAGGATTATACGTGCAATAAGAATATAAATGCCTATTTTTAAAAGGAAAGTTTGTCAAATGCATTTGTATAGTTTAAAATACGTTTGTCCAATGTGCGATGTAAAAGGTTTGTTGTTCGTAGTGGTGCCAGATCAGAATTGTAAAGTTATACAGAATATCACAGTTCATACACGCGCTTTCTATTGTATAATCTTTGCTTTAGATCTGGTTTCGTTTGGTTTCTACAAATGCAGCAGATCAATCAAAACTGATCGACAACGTTGTTCACTGCTGGAATGTAGAATTATCAGCAACAAAATCAGTGAATGTTTTATGATATTACGTCCCTTTACATTGTAAATTCAAATCTTTGCATTGCATTCTTCAACAGCCTATAAAAGTAAAATACGTGTAAAATACGAGTCAAATTTGTTTTGACTTTAATCTAACGTCAAATTTAATTAAACCCTCACGCTGATACACGGGATTCAATTATACAATACATCGCAAAGCGTTACCTCCGCAACAATATTATTATTTGTTATCACTTAAGAAGCAGAATCATTTGTGCGTCGGACAAACTGATAAGCATTTCTTTGGGTTTTACGCTTCGAGTTCGAATATCGCCGAGGTCCAGTTTGTCTTACATCATTTTTCCGTCAATCAAATAAGTACCAACTGAGCACTGTGATCGACTTGCTCCTCCCCTCAAAATTACTGGCCTGGGACCGTACAATTAGAAAGAATAATTTCTTGTCATTTAAGATGTTAGAATGGTAGAATTGTTAAGAAAGGTCAAATCCTGGCGTGGCTGATATTTTGTATAATTCTTGTCTCCCAGAGTCGATAAAATAAGCATCGACCAAGCAGTGGGTTGACCTAATAAATTGTACCCCTTCTCTTAAAGTTCATGGTTTTCTATATTTATTCCAATTCATTATCCCCTGTGAGCATAATAAAATACATTAAAAGTACGAAGATACAAGATTTCTCTACCAATAAATACCCTGTCTGCTTCGACCAGTTACAAGCGTCTGATAGCTTCAACAGAATACGAGGCTAGTGAACCTTATTCTCAATCTCAACATTCTACTAATGCAACAATTCTCAGACGTTCAATAATTGCTAAAATATTGCATATAGCTGTATTACCATTCTCTCATAGTCGACCCTTATCTCATTTTCAAGACAGACGTTTTCTCCTTATATTTTTCTACCATCATATCCTGCTTGGTTTTGTCAGAAATACTAATGCGAAATTTGTTTTCCTCGACGAGAATGTTTTAGTAGCCTATTCCATCCTTAAACTGAGAAATGTAAAAGCATTAGAAGAGAGAAAAGTAGTCATGTCCGAGAGAAGACATTAAAAAACCGACAGAAATTCTGATAGAAATTGTTTAGCTTTATTTTGCTTTTACTAACGTATTTTATGTTAGATTTCAATATATCGGTGATGAAAGGCAAATGTTGCGACACACTCGATCGACAAAAACCTCAATATGTTTCAGAAAACATTGAGAAACGAATTGAGGATTATTAAACCATTAACAAATTATTGATAAATAGATAGGCGTCCCAAAACGTTGAGATTAATTTCAAATCTCTCACAAGAGATTAAAATAGATTACAACTCAAGCATTGCTTAAAATAGAGTAAAATACATGACTAGAATTATATGTTATTTCCTTCTATTTGATGGGTGAACTAAGATTGACCGATAAACACGGGTTTGCCAACGTATACATTGCAATGCAGACGGGCAAAGCGTAGTGAACTCGCAAATTTTATGCACTTTCCATGAATATCTCTGCAAATAATTATTAAACGATCAGTTTTAATTCATTAATCGTTTTAACTTTGCCTGATTATACTTCAAATTGATAGTATCTGAGTCATTTTGGTATCGTAATTGTCTACCAATCACTTATATATTTTTACCCCAAACTAGTCAGGCTCTCTGCGACTCATCTAAGTTTGACTGTGTACGGGCATATGTATGTGGGTGCATATGTGCAAGCATGCGTATATACATATATATATATATATATATATATATGTATGTATGTGTATATCTATCTATCTATATACATACATATATATATGTATATATATATGATATATATATATATATATATATATATATATATA
>NC_068989.1:4166017-4167277 GCF_001194135.2 Octopus bimaculoides
AGATATCATGTGATCGGTGAGCACTAAATCTCCTTTTGAAACTTAAAACCAGGGAAGTATTTCACATGTGAAACAGCAGATGACTGCAGAACTCACCCCCGCCCACCTCGATAATGAAATTGATCAGGCGTTTGTGCATTTCACTTCCGGGGAAAGGGCAAACCTTCCGCTGAGATGGTTCCTTAATCATAATAATTATTTAACGTTTGCGTTTTATAGATACAAAAAAAATATGCTTTTGAGGTCGACCATAAAGTTTACACAGAATTAAATGTTCATATTAACTAATGCTTCATTCTCTTTCAAGCCATTTTCAAATGCGTTCTCCTAAAATTCCTGGAGAGCAAGGCTCTCTCACTGGATGTTATATTTCCACATCAACAATTAACCTGCCAATTTTCACCTTAATGACTTTTCCATTAATTACAAATAATTTCGATTATTTATAGGGATAACTTCAACACCTGTTGTGTATCTAAAATCTGAAGGGTTTATTTTGTACTTAGCATGCATTAAACGTATTTTATGATGAAGAACGAACCAATCGTTTATATATACCAGTAAATATATTTGCAATACGCAAATTCATAAAATCGCAATACGCACATCTGGTTTGTCTTCCGTTTACATTTTCTGAGTTTTCTTTTTTTTATTTTTTGGCTTTTAAGCTGCAATGAGAGAAATAAACAATCGATCAAAAGAAAAAAGGAAAAAAAAAATATGAATGATAATATTAATGGGATTGTACCCAAAATACTGAAATTATAAATCCCAAAACCTGGAATATGTCCAAAGAGAGAAATCTTTAAATCCATAAATTAAGAATAAAACGGAAAAGAGTGAGCATCAGATGGGGAAAATCGATTTATCTTACTGTAGCAATCAATCAGAAGACAAAAACCAAAACCAGATGTGGTGCAATGAAGTAGACCGAGATTTTCGTGAGGGTTTCGCAGTAAATTAGTGTCACTTTATATAGCTCAATCTAAATTTAGATATTCTGTTTTGTAATTTGGCTCGTGTGTTAGTCTGTTTTCTGTTTCTTTTCCCCCCGACAAGCATGGCTGCGGGGTTTAGGGGGCTGCTTTGCAATCACGTTGGCTTCGTTATGCGGCAACATGGGTAAGTCTCTTCTATTATGGTTTGTGAGTGAATTTGGTAGACGGAAACTGCTTGGAAACCCGTTCTATGCATATACTTGTGTGTGTGTGTGTGTGTGTGTGTGTGTGTGTGTGTGTGTGTGTGTGTGTGTGTGTGTGT
>NC_068989.1:4169855-4170340 GCF_001194135.2 Octopus bimaculoides
GGCCAAGATGACCACCCCAGCTTCAGAAAAATCAGCAAACCTGAAAGGCTTTGGTACCAAAGGTTCTGCAAAATCGACGTTGTATCTCTACCAGTAATACACGTGGGTTCAGCACAGTCAAGTTCATCAAATCTGCGATACAAAATTGGGAAACTGGTAATGCGCAGAGTGAATGAAAATCAATACTACTGTTAGATACAAATGAAATTACTATTTCGTGTCCTTGTTCTCATAAATTTGGCGATGATGTAGAAGTGATGATGGCCACATTGGGGAATTAGTGATGTAGCAGTAGCCAGAGGGGAATGGTGTTCTGTGGTAGTAGTTTTGTGTGTTGTTGGTGTTTTTGTTCTTTAGCCACGGTCATTTAGAAATCGGTAGATATATGATCAGAGGCGCTCCAGATGTGACCATCTTTATACGAAAAATACATTAGACAGACAGATAGATAGATAGATAGATAGATAGATAGATAGATAGATAGA
>NC_068989.1:4170746-4177966 GCF_001194135.2 Octopus bimaculoides
GATATAAGTGATCGTGGGCGGATTGGTCGGTTGGTAGAATCAAGCGGCGCTTCTAAGTATATTTGTAGTGGCAGGGACTTGAAAGTAAGCAGTAGCGGCAGCACGAGTTAGCGGCAGCAGCAGCAGCAGTAGTAGTAGTAGTAGTAGTAGTAGTAGTAGTAGTAGTAGTAGTAGTAGTATACGGAAAAGAGCAATAACCTGCAGGAAGTCAAGAGTTGAAAACTGAATCTGCACCAACACCACCGCCAACAACAACAACAACAACAACACTGTGATGATGATGATGATGATGATGATGATGATGATGATGATGATGATGATGCGTCATCACTAGCAGCAACAGCTGAAACAAAGGCAACAGCAGTAGCAATTAACCGCTTTAACTGTATTGTCATCATCATCATCATCATCATCATCATCATCATCGTCGTCGTCATCGTCGTCATTATCATCATCATCAACAGCAGCAACAACAACAGCAGCCACGGCGACGGCAGCTACAACATGAGACACCTCTGCTAGAAGTACACCGACAACACAAGCAGCAGCAGCAGCAGCAGCAACGACGTCATCTGCAGCAGACACAATATCTTCAGCAGCAGCAGTAGCAGCAGCTACAGCGACATCTCCAAGGACAACTCCACATTTCTAAACGGCAAATGTGTGGTAGTAGTTGTAGCACAGGCACAATCATTAGCACCATCATCATCATCATCATCATTAGCATAATGATAATAATAATAATAATAATAATAATAATAATAATAATAATGCAAATCCTAGCATCATCATCATCATCGGCATCATCGTCATCATCATTATCATCATTTTCAGTATTATTGAGGTTGGCAAGTGTAGAGTAAGGTAAGACAGATTAGGTATGTACCTGGGTTAATATCGGGTAACGTGGGTTTAGGCAAAGAGAAATACGAAAGGTAATACAAGGGTATGATGATTTAAATTGTGTTAAGGGGTATCTGGGGTAACATGGGGTAACGTATGTAAAGCAGTGGAAATTAACTTGGGTAAATGTAGGGTACGGTAAATCATGCTTGGTATGTAGCGTAACAGGGTGGAACGTAGCGGGGACGGAAATTACGTCAGGTAAGTCTAAAGTAAGATGCGGTTAATCATATTTGGTATGGGTAATAAGGTGTGAAAGTGATGGGTAAGGTAAGTTAGTTTAGAGTAAGTAATGTAACGTAGGGCAAGGTAAACTGAGGTGGAGAAGTCTCGAGTAAAAAGGTGTAATTTAAAACAGGATAAGGTAAAGTGAGGTTGAATAGGAACAACAATATTTAGTAAGGTAGATTAAACGTTATTGATGGGTAGTAAAACAGGGTAGATATGGTAAGATAAAGGTAAATTAATGGAGGGAGGTAGGGTAATTTCGGGTATGGTAGGGTAATTTATGGTTTAGGACATTGGTTCCCAATGAAAATAATGTGAGACAATGATTTTAAATTTAGGTACAACACCGGTAAATTTAAGAGGAGAAGCTTAGTCGCTACAAATGACCGAGTACTTGACTTGTACAGTGGTTCCCAAAGTGGACGGTATTGCCCCTATGAGGGCAGGCGAAAGTTGAAGGAAAGTGTTGAAGAAAAGTGGAGTGATAATGGGGTAGCGATTCGTGTAAAAACAACAAATAATGGGTTCATTAGGTTAAGTTTTATTTGTGAAATACAGTTGCTTTGAATTTGCTTCAGAAAGAGGTCTATGTTTGCGATGGTTAGTTGGGGCGCTAGGAATGTGTAAGGGGTGTAAAGGGGGCGGCATCATCCAAAAGTTTGGGAACTACTGGTTTAGGGTACTGTAAGGTATGGTAATACGGAAGAGTTAAAGAGAAGTAAATTAAAGTAATTTCGAAATGGATACGCTGGGTTACGTTAAGTTGAGATTTTGTAAATTAGAGCTAGCTAGGGCCGTATAATCTATGGCAGGGTCAGTTAAGTTGAGATAAACTAAGATAATATTTAAAGCAATCCTAAGGCAGCGAGGTGACACAATCATTAACATTCCGGACAAAATGCTTAGCAGCATTTCGTTTATTTATATTCTGAGTTCAAATTCTACCGAGGCCGACTTTGCCTCTCGAGGTCACTAAAATAAGTACCAGTTGATCATTGGGGTTCGATGTAATCGACTTATCCTCTTCGCCAAAGTTGCTGGCCTTGTGCTGAAACTGAAATGAATATTCGTTAATATTAAGTAAGGTTGTATGTCATAGGATAATGCATGATAAATGAAGTTGAGGTAAGGCAAGTTCTGTCATCATTGGATTGTCATCAATAGAACTACATCAGCCGCTACGAGTTCCACCTACGCCACCGATACGTTTGAAGGGATTCTGCTTTTCTGATCTAAAAATTTCGACATAAGAAAATGCTGCATCGGAAGTGATGTTCGTTACAAAAAGAGGAACGTCAGCTGGAACAATAATTTCTACAATGGTGTGTGTGTGTTTGAAATATAAGCAGCAGCAACAACGCCAACAGATATTAAAATAAAAATGAACGGCAAAACTACTACTACAACCATTACCAACAACAACAACAAAATCAACAACAGCAATCAATGCAAATTTATGTACGTATATTGATGTTGGACTAAAATAACTACAGCAGAAGCTAAAGCAACAACAGTCAAAACATGAGCACTAGCAGCAACAGCAACAGCAGCAGCAGTAATTATATCTACAACAACAATAATGAAGAGAGAAAAAGAAAGATAATGCCGTAGGCAAATATAGCGGCAAAGAAAACAGAAAGAAACAAGATATGTTCTCTGGTTTAGGTAGAATTTCAGATGAATCAACTGTGTTTTGTGTAGGTTAAACAGGTCACTAACAGCTTGTAAAAGCCATAAATCCTCAACTGGTGTTTATGTTTACATATACATACATACATACATACATACATACATACATACATACATATCGATATAGATAGATAGATGGATAGATAGATAGATAGATAGATAGAGATAGATAGATAGATAGATAGATAGATAGATAGATAGATAGATAGATGTATAAATGTATGTACATGTACATGACTGTATATATGCATATACAAACATGTTTTATAAATATATTGTACACCATTTTAAAATACGATCACAAATGAAGTTTATAATTTACTACAGCTGTTTCGTTAGAATGTTATTGATATATTTATAGATTATATCATAGCATAATTCCACCATCTTCAGGTAACACTTTAAACAAGCATAAACATGCAAGATAAAAGCATTCAATGATGGTCTATCTTATCCAAGAAACAAAATTATATAAACTTTATATATATATATATATATATATTTATATATATATATGATTACACGCATACACAAACACACAATTATGTATAAATTTGGATATAGTTGGTCAGCTGTATACCTGATTTGTATTCTCGAAGTTTATAATCGACAGTATTATATTACTGGTATTACAAGTGTGTCTGACAAAAGGCAACGGAATATTTTGTCTCCGGCACTTTATATTCCGAGTTCAAATTTGGCTGTTTTACTGGTACTTTATTTTATCGATCCTGATGCCAAAACAAAATCGATCTCGGCGTTATTTGAATTCTCTGATCAAATATAACTGGGAAATACTGGTCTTTTGTTCAGGCCGGAATAATTAAAATGATCTTACTCATTGACTAATATACATTCTTCGTGGGATAATTATTTCTAATTAACTTTTTAACGACCACTGCATGGGAAATGTTACTAATAATGCTATTAAATACAGAAAATTATTAACTTCAGCAGACATTTATACGACTTTTCCGTTACTCTAACAACAACACTAAATTTAGCCGTTTACAACGGTGAGCTTAATATTTTTCTTGTAACTGGGCACAACGCCAAGTTGGAAAGGTTTTCGATGATGGTGATGATGATGATGATGATGATGATGATGATGATGATGATGACGATGATGATGATGATAATGATGATGATGATGATGATGATGATGAAGAGGAGGAGGAAGGGAGAATAACCATGATGATGATGATGATGAAGAGAAGGAGGAAGGAGAAAATAACCATGAAGAGGAGGAGGAAGAAGGGGAGGAGAAGAGGGATAACCATGAATATGATGATGATTATGACGATGATGGTGTTGATGATGATTATGATGCTAAAAATACTAAGAAATGTTGACGGAGATGAAGAGGAAGATGTGACGAGGATGATGACGATAATGTGAACGATAATAAATATGGCGACGAAGATGATGCAGACGATGATGACAAACGAAAGGAAACTCCGGAAAAAGAGGAGCAGGAAAATAGTGACGATAACGTTGTTGATGATTATGATGATGATGATGATGATGACAACGAAGATAATGATGATGACGATGACGATATAGTCGATTGAATTACCTCCAGTTACTTAATTGATCAACGCAGATATGGCAACACTAAACGATTTGATTATTTGCCAACCTAGCAACCGCCATTTATTTTCTCAATGAACTACCGAGAGGGGCCTTTGATAGAGACGGATGATAGTTTTAGACTGACCGTTAGCTTTGCTAGAAATAGCAGTTAAATTACCCGCAAATCACTCCACCCAAACATATTTATCTTTTTTTTAATTACATAAAAAGAAATATAACGTACATAAAACTAAATTAGATCTGAAAATAAGATGGATCGGCCATGTCTAATATTTCTAATGTATTGACAATGTTGAGCCGGATTTAACAAAAATAGCAATGGATCCGGCAAGTAAGAAGACTCTGCGGTTAAGAAGATGCTTTACGAAGATATGGTCTTAGGTTGAAACCAACTAATTTCTGCTGTTACCCGGGTTTACCAGGGATTGCGCAGTGAACTTGGTAGGCGGATATTGTGCAGAAGCTTATCGTATATGCATACATTATTTAGCCATTCGGCCCAAAGGACCGATAGAAACAGTACCAGACTTAAAAGAATATGTACTGGATTCGATTTGTTGGACTACGCCCTTCCAGACGGTGTCCCATCGTGGCCGCGGTCCAATGAGCGACACCAGTAAAACACAGAAGACAAACGGTACAAGATGAAAGATAATCAATACCAAGCAACAGAATTCCGAATCGAAAAAAAAAAGAAAGCAAATGACTATATACTTCATATGAACGCCGGCACTTTACCGTTTTTCTTCATTGCAGGTTCCACTTCCTGTAAATTAATTAAATATTTAATACAAACCCAGAGGTTTCTTCTTAAACTCCAACGTTATTATTCATTATTTAGCTTTTGTTCTATAAGAACGCCCACATTGCATGTAATTCTTTTCTTTTTGTTTTGTTTCACTTTCAAAATCGATGCGAATTCCTGTTGCTGTTGCACATCATTTTTTTTATTGATGTTGAGGTTATTATTATTATTATCATTATTATTATTATTATTATTATTATTATCATTATCATTATTATTATTATCATTATTATCATAGTTGTTGTTGTTGTTGTTGTTAATATTATTATTATTGGTAGTAACAGTAGTTGTGGTAGTTTATGCCGTTGCTGCTGTAGTATAAACTGAAGTTTTGTGAATTTCTTTGCTGTTCCTTTATAAATAATTGTAGGAAAATACTCTATATGTATGTGTGTCTCTGTATGTGTGCGTGCGTATGCGCGCTTGGGTGTACATACACACACACATATATGTATAAATATATATATTCATATATATATATACGTGTGCGTGTGTATGTGCATATATATAAATGTATTTATATATATAGATATCCATATATATAGATATGTCTGTATGTGGGCGTGTATACATATATATATATATATTACATATATTTTACACATACACACACATATATATATATGCGTGGGTGTGCATACATTTTTGGTGTTTTATTTATATATGTACGTACACAACTATGCTTATACATTTTCATATAGGTTTGTGCACTCTCTTGTATGAATGTTTGTGAGTGGAGTTTCCCTCCGTGTACATACACATGCATACCTGCACGCATATATGAAAGTTACCATGAATAAATACAGATATGTGCAAATATACGTACATAATACATACACACATATTTAAACCTATATCTCTTGTGTCAAGAGTTATTTACTGTCTGCATCAAAGTCAAATGGGAGGGTAAAGTATAAGTAAAGCAAGTTTCATGTATAAAAATAACCATAGTGTAACTTTTTTGACCAGCCGCCATATTCAAATCGATCTTTTATTTTAATCTAATTTCCTCAGTATTCTTCTATAACTTTTCTCCCTTTATCCGCCCCCCACATTTTTCCATCATCCATCATCCAATATGTGTGTGTTTAAGGCATAGTAAAATCTCTTGTGAAGGCGCAAGGCTCGGTGTTTAAAACATCGGACACACAATCATGGGGTAGTGAGTTCGATTCCCGGACCGTTCTGTGTGTTGTAGTCCTGAGGAAGACTTTTTATTTCCTGTTGCTCCACTTCACTCGGCTGTAGAAATGAACAGTCTTTGTGGAGTCACCCGTCAATAAGCAATACAAGTATATCATTTTTACGAGGTGAGCATGGGTCACATAGAATAAGTTGTACTATTACATAACCGTTGTTTATGTTGCAAGTGTGTCTATACCATTTATTGTTGAAACGATTGTAGCGAAGGAATAAATGTAATATCAACAACTCCATTCTTGGACCATTTAGACACACACATATATATATGTATATATATATATATATATATATTATATGTGTGTCTGTGTGCGTGTGTGTCTGTGTGCGTGCGTGTGTGTCAGTATGTCAGTGTGCATGTGTGTGTGTGTGTCAGTATGTCAGTGTGTGTGGACGTGGGTGTGTGCGTAAAATCTCTTTTTAATCAGTCAGGCGAATAGAGTTTGACAGCTGTCGTTTCTAATGATGACATGCAATGATGTATGAGGAGTCATTGTGATGTCGGGGTGTGTCGTGTGAGCAGCAGTGCAATCTTTTGTGTACATCAGTATGTGAGAGTGTCTGTGATTGCCCTGCGTTTGCGAGCATCACTACACGCATATGCACATATACACAAATGACGCATGGGTTCACATGAAAATGTGTGTGATATTTATAAAAAAATGTGATTCTCTTAGGAGGTGATGAAGAAGCAAATTACAAATAATATTCCCAATATTTCGTTCTTGTCACGCGCTGTTTGTACGACTCCTTTACCTCTCCCTCTCTCTCTCTCTCTCTCTCTCTCTCTCTCTCTCTCTCT
>NC_068989.1:4178265-4178950 GCF_001194135.2 Octopus bimaculoides
TATATATATATATATATATATATATATATATATATATATATATATATATATCGACACACAAGGGTACATATGCATAAATCAAACAGCAATCACACATATACAGCCCTATATAAACTATAATCGTATATACTTATCTACAGGTACAGACACAAACATGTACACATACACACACACTCACACTCATACACACACATATATGTATGTATATGTATGTATATGTATATATATCCACGTATACAAATGCATTCATTAATACTTACATTCATAAAACACATACAGTAAATTTGTTTCGATTTTCATGTTAGGGACTGAGAATATGATGCAAGCTGACATGTAATTTATAGTGGATGTAAGTTATACAACGATTGGCGCCCATTTGCTAATATGGTGTTTGACTCATTGTAAAATCTGATTACCGTTTACCGTATAACCACTTTTTATTGATTCCATAACTATATTTCAAATGTATGTCTTTCTAATGTAATGAAGAATAGTAAAATACATATGCAATTTAGCATTACGTTGTAGTTGTTGTTGATTTGGTTTTTATAGGTACGCACAATTAAATCATCGTAACGCAACGATAATTTAGTTAATAATATGCGTAAATATATTTCTTGATTAATGGGCAGAGTAAACGGGACTTATGCAATATATACATACATACACACACACACACATATAT
>NC_068989.1:4179282-4180522 GCF_001194135.2 Octopus bimaculoides
CAAACACACACACACAAACACACACACACAAACACACACACACACATACATATACTCAATAATAAGAAGCTCAGTAAACACTACTGTTATTTTCAAGTTTCATGTAACACACTCGTGTTTCTGTAATCCCCATCAAGCAAATATCTCAATGCACGATCATTCCTTCCTCATCCCTAGTGTTGGGTTCTGACATTCTCTAGCAAAGTATATTCATATTCATCACCTAATGGATAGAAATGTCAAACATCCTTATTCTCATTGCCATACTAGCGATAGATATTATGCCTTCGGTCTCGCTGCTATTTGGTAGTGTTAACACGTCGATAACGATGATAATAGTTTCTCGTGTCCCTGATGGTTTTTTTGAATACGCTCCAAGTATCGTAGTTCAGATGTTCGTAACGCGAGAAGTTACAGAGGTCATGGTGTTAGTTTTTTATTTCTATTGCATTTATTTATTTGATTTTCTTGTCAGTAAGCTGTTCTTTATCTTGGTGGTTGTAACTGTGGCATTGGTTATCATAGATACTTCACTTGCATTTACCGTAATGATGGTTATGAATCGCAATGATGTATTTGATCAATGCTGGTTTTGATCTGGTGTAGCTGGAACTGTTTGTGTTCATATAAATGTGATCGTCGTGTTTACTGCGTAATTGAAATATCACACATATTGTATTATATTATTCTATTTTCTATCATGTATTATATTATATAATATTGTTTTATGCTATATCGTATTATATCATATTGTATTATATTATATTATATTATATTATATCATATTATATCATTTTGCAGGAAAACACACAATCTAATTATTGTAATAAAATTATTATTTATTTGAAATGATTTAAACAAATTAATATGCTTTATTTTAAAATGAATTTAAAGTATTTTCTCTTTTTCTTTTGCAGGTAAGTTTATATTTTTGCTGGTGAAATTGGTAAGATTGACTTCATTTTCTTTATATCATGTACGCGTATCGCTGTGTATTTACGGGTATGTGAATACGCGATTTAATGCAGGTGTGTGTGTGTGTGTGTGTGTGTGTGTGTGTGTGTGTGTGTGTGTGTGTATGAGTGCGCGCATTTTATCACTTTAAATTTCAAAATATTTAAAAATAAAAACAAGCAACAATTAATCAATCAGCCATAACTGACATCCGAAACACAAATGAACATTTTTTTTATACATCAAATGCGGTTTCGTTATGCTGAGTGGGTCATCTACTCACATC
>NC_068989.1:4180597-4183847 GCF_001194135.2 Octopus bimaculoides
AGTTAAATATGAATTTCAAACTGAATAAAAGAATTAAGATATTTTGCGTATTCTTGACTTATAACAAATATATTGTACGTAAATTTCAAAAACGAAATCTTATAAGGACCCTAAGTGTTATAAGGATTCTGGTTGAGAACCACTAGACTAGATGAACAGACAAAAACAAATCATCATCATTAGCTAGTTAGAACTCACGAATTATAAACAAATGCCGTATTTATTTGTGTAAGTTGGGCTGTTTTATATTTGATGTTTACCAAAAAAAAAAAAAGAACTGCGGTGCCACGAATATACGTAGCAAAACTAAACCTATGAAAGGGAAACACTTCCTGCCAAAATTTTAAAACTAAATCAGAGGTACGGCTTTTATACATGCTCAACTTATATATGAGCAAATCTGGTTGTTGTTTTTTTTTAATGTCATTGATTTGGCCATATTATCTCAATAATTGAAGCGAGCTGCTCGACCAGCTACATACAGCAGTCATATCGTGCGCATGCATGTGTGTTAGGTAAGATGAGAGAGTATTAGCAGATCTCTGGTTCTGGCTATTCATATTAATGATAACACCTTCTCAATTCAAATACTAAGCGGGTTGGACATGGTGTATTTAATTACAGATCATTAGATAGATTTTATATTATACAGAGAACTCAACACAAGAGTGCCATAAAATTATAGAATGCGTGAAACACAAAACTAATAGAAAGATTATCTAATACATTTGTGATGGTGTGTATGCATGTATCTGAGAGCATCTCTCTCTCTCACTCTGTATATACATATATACATATATATATATATATATATATATATATATATATATATATATATATATATATATATATATGGAGGGTGTATGTGTATATATAAATATATGTGCGTATATATATGTATATATGTATATATATGTATACATGCATATACACACACATATATATTTAAATATATATAAACATATTCATGCATATATGTGTGTATATGTTTATATACACTTGCATAGATATATATTCATACACACAAGTATACAAAACACGCACACACACTCACTGAGCTACACACACATACACACAGATTCACATATTGATGCAAGTGAATGAGGAGAAGTACATCAATATTCAATGTGATCGATAATGTTAATTGATTGATCATGAAAATTAGTAGCAATTTATCAGAGGTGTGATATCAGCAGAGCAGCTTGGAATTAATTGTTGATATAATTAAGTAAAAATATCGATATATTTCATTGCAACGAAAAACTCAATATGGCTTCATGCAATGAAAAGAAATAATCTTATCTGCCGATCAGCATCACCCACCTGCATGTTCACGATGATGATGATCATCATCATAATTAACTTGGTAATAATAATAATAATAATAATAATAATAATAATAATAATAATAATAATAATAATAATAATGATAATGATGATAACAATAATAATAATGATGATGATGATGATGATGATGATGATGATGATAATAATAATAATAATAATAATAATAATAATAATAATAATAATAATAATAATGTCCTGATGCAATGCCAGGTAGTGGCTCTCATGGCTGATTGCAAGTGTTTTGTCTTGGTATGAAACATGGGCTATAGCAAATATCTGCTCAATACCACAGATTTGTTTCTCAGTTGTTTGACCTTAACCATTCCACCATGTTCCTTGGTGGCCGACGATATGTGCATCTCTGATCACGATCAGAAGTAGTGGGGGGAGGCATCACAGTTATATGTTGAGGAGAATTCTTTGGAGTTTGGATCATTCACCTTCGGAAACATGGATGCATTGTTCAACATCCTTAAACAACTTGTCTTGGCAGGACACCCCCATGTGAGAGGTGGGCTGTTCCACTACTGATAAATAGGGGACAGACACAGCAAGCAGTGTCAGTCAGCGAGGTACGCTGTTTGGGCCAGGCACCCAAACGGCGAAAATACGTCGTCATAATGCGGGGTATATCAGTGGCGACAAAGATACATCCCACTGTATAACGATGTCGTTATAACAGTGGTAACGTGGTTACGAACGTTAGTAGGAGTTTCGAAATGGAACAACTACGGACAGTGAAAAATTTGAAGGAACTGAACTACATACAGTGAATATTAATATAAACATTGTGAAAAATATATAAATTCTATTGAAAAAAGATTCTGAAGAAAAGCTGTCTGATAAACCTGGAACTCTAACACAACTGAACTACACACAGTGAAAAATAATATTAATCCGTTTGAAGGATTTGAGTCAGGTCGCTACATCTCTGTAGCACTACCAGTAAACAATGTAGACTACTACTACCTGCGGCATTCAGAAGCAAAAAAAATAACGTCGTGTGAAAAAAATCTCAAAGAGGGGAGGTGTTGTGGTGGACACCCCCAAGTGAGAAGTGGGCTGCTGCACTACTGATAAACAGTGGATAGACACAGCAAGCAGTGTCAGTCAGCGAGGTACGCTGTTCGAGTCAGTCACGCAGACGACGAAAATACGTCGTCATAATGCGGGACAGATCACAACCCTTATTCGGGGACCTTTTGCGTGGAATGGGCTACACGAACTGAAGAAAAATTCTAACTGGATTACTACTACTACTACTACTACTACAACTAATACTAATAATAATAATAATACTGCTACTACTACTACTACTACTACTACTACTACTACTACTACTACTACTACTACTACCACTGCTGCTGCTACAAAAATGACAATAACAGAAATAACAACAGCAGTATATTGTTATTAGTAAGCAATTATGATATTCCACGTTATTGTTCTTATTCTTGCTGTTGTCTTATTTTACACTTATTATCTATGTTATTACAATATTCGTCATCAGTGACTTCTTTTACAACCACCAACTTCATTTGCAAAAACAGCAAAGCAGGTACCACTACCTGCGCCAGCATCGCACTCGTACTCACTGTTTACCATCGTCACCGTCACAATTATCACCTCCATTTCTTGACTTTCTATCTCATTAGCAAGCGAATTTTCTAAAACTTTTCCATTGATATTTATTAGCAGAAGCAATGCACAAATATGTGTATATCGATAATATGTATTAACTATACAACTACGTAAATATGTGTGTGTGTCTGTGTACGTGTGTGAGTGTCTGTGTGTGTGTGTGTGTGTAAGTGCGGGTGTGTATGTGTGTGAGCACATGTGTATGTCATTTATACATTTATATAGTTATATATATGCATATATATATATATATATATATATA
>NC_068989.1:4184047-4188330 GCF_001194135.2 Octopus bimaculoides
ATATATATATATATATATATATATATATATATATATATATATATATATATATATATATATATATACATATACATATATATACATGTATATATGTATATGCTTATATATACATATACGTATGTATATGTGCTGTTTATATACACAAATACACACACACACACACACACACACACACACACACACACACACATATATATATATATATATATATATATATATATATATATATATATACGTACACATATGAATAGGCTTAGGAATATGTGTGTTTGTGAGTATGTATGTGTGTGTGTATCATGTGTCTTTTGATCGGTGTGAAAGAGGGCAATTGATTCGATCGTCAGTAAATTTAATATAAGACTCTGCCAGATTTAATCTCATAACAAATTCTATCACGCAAATATTGGTTTCGTATATTCCAAGTCTGAAAACACTTTTCATATATTCAGGCTCATTCCTATATTAATTTTGAATTGGTAACATGCCGTCATATGAAAACATTACCTGGCGGAATCAAGCACATTCACACACACACACACACATACACACACGGACTTATATGAAATTTATGCAATAAAAGACTTCGTGGATTTCCACTGCAGATACGTATGGTCGATAGTGTCAGCCTGTTATATGTATGTATAAATTCATGAATCGATGCAATACATATATGCATGTGTGTAAGTATGTAATCGGGTATATAAGCAAGACTGTAGACAGGTGGTTTTATGTTGGAACTCAGACCAATATAATAGAAGAATTGGTTCATATTGACGTGGCTATGAATATATTGTTGATGAAGACCTACAAAAATATTGCCCAGGGACTTGAAACGGTAACAATAGCACAAATACACATACGCGCATATATATATGCATATGTGTATGTATATGTACTGGTTATATACACAAATACATACACACACAAATATATATATATATATATATATGTGTGTGTGTGTGTGTGTGTGTGTGTGTGTGTGTATAAACATATATTCACAGATAGGGATACTCACACAACGCACGCACACACAGGTAAGCCCGAACACAATCATACGATGCACTCTCCAACATTAATTTATATGTACTCGTGAGTGTGTGTGTGTGTGTGTGTGTGTGTGTGTATACATAGATGAATATGGGTTGTATGCATGTGTATGTGTGTGTGGCGGGGGGGGGGCGTGTATGACTTTTCAAAAGCTGCATAGATCGAAAATCCTTAGTGTCTGTCCCTTCGTCTGAATAGATTGTTATATCTATTGACTTCTTTTAATGGAGAAGCTACGTATTTTAAGTGTCAAACCACTCCCAGACATCTCGATTAAGTGAGGAGACCTTTCATGTAACTCAAAACCACTTCGAGTAAATCACTTTCGTTGATGATTTTGTCTTCTTTTTTGTTTAGTTGGTGTAGTTTTCTTTAACCCTAGGTTTGCCATGAAGCAGCAGAACCACGACCGAATTATATTCGAAATCTGATCCTCCAATATTTTGGCGAGTTACATTCCATCGTATGCCACTTACTCTTTCAAATTTTGTGGATCTAATTCGAGAGGGTTCGGTAGCTATTTTAGAAGGTCTCGCATACACGCTAAGAAACATTCATTTGGCTGTGTGCTCTTTAAGTTGAAACATAACTTTATCTTTCCATTTTCTCCACCCAGTTTTCTTGGGAGAGTAATGGAGGCAAAGCCCTAAGGCACCTTCTCTATAGGGCCCTGTCAAAAGCAACTGCAAGGACATTTTCCTGCTGGAAATAGATATTATTCGACCATTTCCATTTTGCTCTACCCCTTGGTCTCCTGGTTGGCTGCGCTTGAATTATCTGTCATCCAGTTCTTTCCGGCGGCATTCTAATTACATACACCTGCGCCTACACTATGAAAAGGTGTAGGTGCAGGTGTATCATATCTGGAAGAACCGATTGAACAGCAAAAATTTGTGCGAATTTCACGAAAGGTTTTCTCAAAGAAGGGTCATCATCATCACCGTCATCATCATCATCATCACCATCATCATCATCATCATCATCATCATCATCATCATCATCATCATCATCACCATCATCATCATCATCATCATCATCATCATCATCATCATCATCATCATCATCACCATCATCATCGTCATCCCTAGACATTACTTTCTAAAGACCCAGGACTCCTAGGGCCGGTTGCCCGGTTTCCACGGCGTAAGAGCAACCGAGATCAAAACATTGCCACTTAACGAGATACCGGTCCATCACAGAGCTACTCATTTCGAAGCTGAGTGAACTGAGGTAACATGAAATGAAATGTTCTGCAGAAGAACGCAAAGCACCACCCGCTCCGGAAATCGAAACGACTGTCTTGCAATCGTGAGTACAACACTTTGACCAATAAGCCACACGCTTTTATAGTAAAGGCTTACCTGGCTCTAAAAAGAACTACATGGAAAACTAAATTAACGACATATAGATCCGACCAGAGGAGCATATCTCACTTAACAATTACCGTGTGTTGGCACGGTCGAATGTTTAAGAGGTTTAGGTCTTCGCTCTTTGGCTGCTATTTCTAGTAGATCAATCGACTACGCTGAAGTTCCTTCCTCGGCTTGTGGTTTTGCCATTGCTTGTATCAGGGAAGCTCATAATTATCGATGAAGGAAATAAAAATACCAACTTTTCAGTTGATTGATTGATACCCTAGTGACTTTCCCATCTGTCTACCACTCTCAGAACTTAATTTTAATATCCAAACTTAATTAGAAAATCGATAATTTTTAATCAATATAGCTATTTCCTTGTTTTTAATATAATTATATTATTTAACATAATAATTATGGCAATCACTACGTTATTTAATTCGACTGAAGGTGGGAAATAGTTAAAAGAGTAAAATAGGTTGTTTGCAGCTTCGTCGTTTCCTTTGAAATTATCACTTCAAATCCCACCAGGGTTGACTCCGCCCTTCACCCCCCCACACGAAATTAACCTTTTACCTTTTACTTGTTTCTATCATTGGACTACGACCATACTGGGGCATCGTCTTGATGGCTTTTAGTCGAACAGATCAACTTAAGTACTTATTTTCCAAGCCTGATGCTTATTCTATCGGTCGCTTTTGTTGAAACGCTTTGTGTACGAAGACGTACATAAACCAACACCGGTTGTCAAGCAGGAGCGGGGGGGGAACAATCATAAAAACACAAACACATACTCACACACAGACATATATGGGACAGGCTTCTACACAGTTTCTGTCTACTAAATTCCCTCACAACTCATTGATCGACTTATGGATGTAGTAGGCGTTTGTCCAGCATGGCGCATAATGGAACCGAACTCGCATCAATTTGATTGCGAAGCGACCTTCTTCTTTAACAGCACAACTAGACATGCGCCTATAGTGGCGAAAATGTTTCGCAGCATATCTTCCAGCTCCTTATGTTCTGAGTTCGAATCCCACCGAAATCAGCTTTGACATTCATTTCTTTCGGTGGTTGACAAAATGAAATACCAGTGAAGTGCTGAAAAATCGATGGCTTCTGAACTCAGATTTACTGACCTTGAATGCCACAATGGACCGACAGTCTATTCAGTGGTGACATCGAGATTTCCATCACTTATTCGCCTTGGAAACTGAGTAACTACCATTGTAAGCCCTTGGGTTCAAGAAAAATGATTTAAATAACCTATAAGGTTTGCATTATTCAAGTAGGATTAACTAAATAAAGCATGTCAATATTTAAAACCTGCAGCATTTTGATATCGCTTTGTTCGCTCCGACGAGAGATTTGCATTATGTGATCAGCTACATGATTCTAAAATAACTGCAGCGCTCTGAAAGACAGATCCCCCATCGCGGATATTGTCGATAATCGAAAAACCGTCATCAACAGCTCATTATGTGTTAAGCAAGTGACTCAAGCCACTGAACTTACCACGATATCGTTGGAAACAATTAAAGATTTAATGGATATGCTTTATGCTTTCTATAATCGATCCAAGTTACACATTCAATAGTTATTTATACGGAGGAAACTATAGCATGCTGTTTACTCGTCTATTACCTAGCAATACATCAAGAACGTCTTGAGAGATGTTATGTAAAGGGAATTGTGGGGAAAAAAGAGACAAAAACAAAAGACTTCTATTTCGAAATATTTTGTTTCAATTCCGCTTAATTTGTGTATGTGTAAGTACAAGTGTGTGTGTGTGTGTGTGTGCCTGCGTGTGTATGTCTGTGTATAGTATGCATGTATGTATGTTTTAATGAAAGATCATTTCTCATATTGATATATATA
>NC_068989.1:4188424-4190091 GCF_001194135.2 Octopus bimaculoides
ATATATATATATATATATACATATATATATGCATGTATGCATAAATATATATATATTCATACATATATATATACACACACACATATATATATACATACACACATATATATATACATACATATATATATATATATACACACATATATGCACATATGTATATATGTATATATCTGCACATACATGAGTGTGTTTTTGTGTGTGTGTTCCTCTGTTTGTGTGCGTGTATGTGCGTGTGTATACGTATGCATACGTGTAAGTTTTAATGTATGCAAATTTTCATACAAACACTCACTCAAGCACGTATGAATCGTTTATCGCTGAACTTAGACGGTCAGAAGAGGCTGGCAGTTAGACGCGTGTTCCATTGTAAATATTCATTAGACAATATTTGTGGCTCCGTATACATTATCGCTACTGACATTTTCATGGCACGTTTATCATAAAAATTGTAACTATAACCAGATTAACGTTGTTAGTCCATCACGTTGCCATTTACAACTTTGTGTGCAGGAAAATATGGAACGAATTATTATAATGATTGTGTTTCTCTATAGAGAAACGATTCCCTAGGATATCTACAAGTGCATCAGCTCTGAATCTGTACATACGGACAGTAAAATAGTAACATGGTTGCTTTGTTTTGTTTTATTTTCTGTTGAGACAATAGGTTCATGCGTTCATATACATCTATTATTAAATACATTTTTCATCTTTTAATGGTTTCAGTCTTTGCAGAGTGACATGCTGGAACACTGCCTCAGAGGATCGCAGTCGAACAAATTTACCCTAGGACTTAATGCTTTTTTAAAAATATTTTGCTACTTATTGTATCCTTCTCGTTTGCCGAACCGCTAACGTTACGGAGACGCGAACAATCCAACATCAAGTGTCAGCCAGTGATGTGGGGGGATAAAAACGTATATACAGTCATATCTGTGTGTGTGGGGTGTGTGGGTGTGTGTGTGTGCGTGTGTGTGTGTTTGTATGTTTGTATGTCTGCGTTTGTTCCCACAACATCGCTTGAAAACCGATGCTGGTGTGTTTACGTCCCCGTAACTTAGCGGTTCGGCAAAACAGACCGATAGAATAAGTACTAAGATTACAAAGAGTAAGTCCCGGGGTCGATTAGCTCGACGAAAGGCGGTGCTGCAGCATGGCCGCAGTCAAATGACTGAATCAAGTAATAGAATAACAGAGTATATTAACGTACCCGTTTATTATATCTTGATAGACGCGTGCCGTAGTGGTTAGGGTATTTGACACACGATTGTAAGACACTTTATTTCACGTTGCACCCGTCCACCCATCTGACAAAAATGAGTTCTACCTTGTTACATTCTGTCACGCTGAAACTCCCTGAGAACCACGTAGACGATATGCGTGTCTGTGGAGTGAGTCCTCGGCCACTCACACGTTAAGTTCACGTGAGAACAGGCTGTTTGATTGGTCGGATCAACAGAAATGCTCGGCATTGTAACCGACAGAGTACCAGTTTATTTTGATTCGATGCAAGACAGATTGCTTGTCACAACAGAACATCCGAAAGAAATGCCATGAAACGTTTGGTTAAGGTACCGACGAAAATCCATTCAAATCTAAGAAAAAAGTATATTTTCTACAAATAATGATTTCTCGCTTACGAACACAATGCTATGTATAGTTGTAGA
>NC_068989.1:4190101-4191534 GCF_001194135.2 Octopus bimaculoides
ATATATATATATATATATATATATAAACACACATATACACATGCATACATTTCGTCTACCGTATACTTGTCTGTATGGATATGCAGTTGTATTCCTAGCAGTCTGTATATTATCTACAAATGTATTGATCTGTATCTCTCTTTCACTTTCTCTCCCTTACTCTCCCCCCTCTCTCTCACTCATACATACTCTTGCTCTTTTTCTTTCTCTCTCAATTTTTTTTATCGACCTATTTTTTCCTGTTTTACACAATCCTACATACACTCTGCATATATTCCAGAATGAAAAAAACAAAAAACAAAAGAAGAGACGCAATAATTGAAAAAAAATGCTCATATTAGCAAACACCAACAGCATCCACACTCATTGTCCACTCTCCACTCCAACTCGACTTCACCCCACTCTACTCCACTCCAACTCGACTTCACCCCCACACCACTCCACTCCCATCCTAAAATCCAGCAAGACAACATTGGTCGATGTAAACCTGCAGTCGACACATAATCCTGTTTATTTAGCACGGTTTATTAAGTTCTTACATTAACGCTTCAGCGATTAGAAAAGGGATTAAAGTACCGCGTGGATTAAGCTCGGATTAGAAGACGTTAGGGACTTTCTCTTAGTCACTCGGAAGGCAAAACTATAATAGCCGATACTACTACTGCTACTGCTGCTGCTGCTGCTAATGACGATGAGATGATGATGATGATGATGATGATGATGATGATGATGATGATGATGGTGATGATGATGATGGTGATGATGATGATGGTGATGATGATGATGGTGATGATGATGGTGATGATGATGATGGTGATGATGATGATGATGATGATGATGGTGATGATGATGGTGATGATGATGAGGGGGAGGAGGAGAAAGAGAATGATATTAATATTACCACTATAAGTATTATTATTATTATTATTAGTAGTAGTAGTAGTAGTAGTAGTAGTAGTAGTAGTAGTAGTAGTAGTAGTAGTAGTAGTAACATCATCATCATCATCATTATTATTATTATTATTATTATTATTATTATTATTATTATTATTATTATTATCATTATTATTATTATTAAGTGCAGGTAGATTTGTTATGGCGTCGAGCGTAAAACTTAGAGCCACATCTTCAAGCACTTTTTGTCCTGAGTTTTAAATCCTACAGAGGTCGATTTTGGTGTATTACTATATATGAATTGAGAGAAAAGCTAGTTCGCATTGCACTGACAGTCTCCGCCTTTCCAACTGCTTTCCTCTATTTATATAAACAGGAGGAGCCAGATAATGTGAAGTGCAGACATTGCACAACATTCCTACTACTATTGCGTAATTATTTCGACGTGTTTTTGAAACATATGTGTGTTCTATAAAACATTAAATGGCGAACCCATTTTCCGCTTAAGATATTTATATCTATGTCTATATATATATATA
>NC_068989.1:4192206-4196518 GCF_001194135.2 Octopus bimaculoides
GGCGTTCGATAGCTGCTGACCTTGGCGAGAGAGACAAAAACCTGGCAATCTTATATCTTCTTTTCCAGTGAAATTCTTCACTGATATCGAAAAGGTGAAAACAAGCAATGTTAATTCTCTAAATGAAGTATTAACAGTAACTGCACGATAAAGTGTAGTATAAGCCAGCTGGAGGAGATGTCCTCCTGGGGCTAAAAGCAACAGTAACATCCACCCCTAGGGGTCAGCCACACTTAAGTGGCAATATACTACACTTTATCGTGCAGTTACTGTTAATACTTCATTTAGAGAATTAACATTGTTCTAAACGGGAATGCTGTTATGTTCATAATAAGTGTAAAACTAAAAATGTAATATGTAGATGTTTAGTTACATCAGAGAGAAAGGATTTCTTTTACATCGATGGAACATCATTAATTTTCAAGAGGAGACTAGCAAATCATTTGAGTTCATATAAAGACAACAAATAAAAGGTTCCAAACGAGTCTTAGCAAATTTAAATGGAAGTTAATCTGTACTGCAAGACCATACAAACTTCGAACCAATAGATGTAACGTGTTTAGAAGAATTTTACAGGAATTTCACATCCAAGGGTAATGTAATACATTCTAGACAAGAGAAGACATTGAGATATTTGCACATGAGGAAATTTTCATTAACGATGTAGGAATGAATGAATATCATTTAAACTATACAAGGTTCTGAAATGATGGACTGAAAATGATTAGGCAATAAGGTCTTGAAATAGAGATTGTTCGCGTCTGACTTAACGGACAACTCTACATTATAGAACGCAGAGTTTATAAAAGAAAATCATGAGACGGCCATCCCGTGGTATATCAAGTTAAAACCCTGAAGAGACTGCACCGTTTTATAGTAGGGCTGCAATTACAACGATATCTAATTGGGCAATTGGTCTTAAAATGTGGTGATTACATAATTAAAGGTAATGCTGTTGCTATTTCGTAGTAATCCTTATCTTTTACATTACCTATATATGTATATGTGTGTGTGTGTGTGTGTGTGTGTGTGTGTGTTGGTGTATATGTGTGTGTGCGTGTGTGCGTATGGCTTGATGGATGAATGTGATAATTTTTCACATATTACCGAATCAATTTGGTACGCACCAAAGAGAAAAGATATGTGGTGGTGGTAGTAGTAGTAGTAGTAGTAGTAGTAGTAGTAGTAGTAGTAGTAGTAGTAGTAGTAGTAGTAGGAATAATACTAGAAGAAGAAGAAGAAGAAGAAGAAGAAGAAGAAGAAGAAGAAGAAGAGAAGGCAGAGAGAGAGAGAGAGAGAGAGAGAGAGAGAGAGAGAGAGAGAGAGAGAGACGGTGAAAGAAAAACGAAACTAGTGAAATTAATTGTGTAAAATCAAAGTAACGGTAAAGTAAGGGTTGCGAAGAAGGCCAAGAGGAATGAGCAGGGATGTAAGGAGAAGTTTATGAAATAAGAGTAAGCAGAAATTAAGTGTTCTGAGCGAAACTAAAATACGAGTGACGTCAAAGGTAACCTCGATTTGAGAATATAATCTACGCCGCCATAATTTCGAAATGTTTGTAGATGTGTGTTTGTGTGAACGAGTGCGTATATGAGAGTCTCTATCTGTCTGTCGGCGCGTTTAGACATGAAGAGATATGGCTACGATGCATGAAAGAAAACGGTGACGTCATACTTAATCTTTCGGTCTTCTTTGGCGCATGGCTGGCAGAGCGTGAAAAATCAGATTGCGAAAGATCACTTTCGGATTTTTTCTTTTACATTCTTCGCAGTTTATACTTATAACCTACAATCGTATGTCATAAGTCATAAGTCATAAGTCATACTCGCATCTGGCATCTACCAATATCCGCTTAGTCGATTGATTGTAGACAATAAATCTGTTGATTGGATCCGGACTTTGATTCTTCTATATTTATCTAAACACGATCAAAAATATTCTGTACAGCCCCTCCTATTACACACACACACACACACGCATACACACACGCACACACACACACATGTATATATAAACATACATACACAAACAAACACAAACATAAACACATGAATACATATATACAATAGATCAGGCGGTGTGCTGGCAGAAATGTTAGCATGCCGGGCGAAATGCTTAGCGGTATTTCGTCTGTTTTTACGTTCTGAGTTCAAATTCCACCAAGGTCAACTTTGCCTTTCATCCTTTTGGTGTCGATTAAATAATTACCAGTTATGCACTGGGGGTCGATGTAATCGATTTAATCCCTTTGTCTGTCTTTTTTTGTTCCCTCTATGTTTAACACCCTGTGGGCAATAAATAGATTAATATATACAATATATATATATATATATATATATATATATATATATATATATATATATATATACATGTATATGCACACACGCTCATGTATATACAAACATACTTTCACGCAAAATACACAGCCAAATGTGAAAGTTACCCTCATTGTTGAAGAATAATGGTCGATATTTAAATGACATTCCTACATTACTTTCTTTCAGTTCTTACAGAGTGAAATCGAACCCCACACTTCATGATTAGAAACTGAACATTTTAACACCCATTCATGCATAGTATTGCAATATACAGCCTCTACATTAAAACCCTGTGTTATATTCACAACAACGTTTAACATTCATATTTAAGATTACCTTAGAACGAAATCGCTGGCTTAAAATTTCAATAAGCAAAATCGAACCCGAGATCTCAAGATTAGGAAGAGAACATCCTAACAAAACCATTCAGATATTATATTTATCACCGCTCCTACAACATATTATACAACCTCTGCATTACAATAGGATATTCTATAGTTAACAATGTTTAACACTTGTATTGCACTGAAACACAATAGCTTCTGCGTTCATGCAACATCACAGCTTGTCACACCTTCATAGTTCATCTATTTTTCTTTTCCATAAAACGGTTTCCAACAACAACAGCATCAGCAGCTGCCGCAGATTTGTAATGGCAACAACAACAACAACAACAGCAATAATAATAATGACAATAATAATAATAATAATAATAATAATAATAATAATAATAATAATAATAATAGATGTAGTTAAAAAAAGAATACACCGGATCGACCTAATTTTTCACAAATAGTTTCGGTGCTCTGCAAGGAAACTGGTTTTATACAATTGAGTAAATGTCAAGTTTAGCCAAGTCATTCAGTTATGTGTTAAGGGACGGTCGACTAGCAATGTCTAACTTAAAACAGAATACATCAAGCTTCTCTTCAGAAATCTAATTACGTTATCACATGCAATCAATGGTCGTCTGCTTTCATGTTCGGTTTGAAAGTGGTTTGTCATATTTTATGGTCGATCTTTCTCACTGTTTCTTTTTTCTCTCTTTCCCTCTCTTTTTCTCAGTCTCTTTCACTCTCACTTGAACTCCTCTGCGCATGTGTGTCATTTGTATATGCATATGCATATATATATATATATATGTATATATATATATATATATATATATATATATATATATATATATAAATATATATACACACATACATACACACATATATACATATTTATGTATAACAATATACATATGTCTCTCTCACTCTCTCTCTCTCTACATATATACTCTTTTACTCTTTTACTTGTTTCAGTCATTTGACTGCGGCCATGCTGCAGCACCACATTTAATCGAGAAAATCGACCCTAGGACTTATTCTTTGTAAGCCTAGTACTTATTCTATCGGTCTCTTACACCGAACCGCTAAGTTACGGGGACGAAAACACACCACCATCAGTTGTCAAGCGATGTTTGGGGGGACAAACACAGACACATATATATACATATACAAACAACAGGCTTCTTTCAGTTTCCGTCTACCAAATCCACTCACAAGGTTTTGGTCGGGCCGAGGCTATAATAGAAGACACTTACCCAAGGTGCCACGCAGTGGGACTGAACCCAGAACCATGTGGTTGGTAAGCAATGCATATACACATACAGCTACATACGGACATGTGTATCTATATCAATAAATGAGTGCATTTATGCGTGAGTGCGTGTGTATATGTAAATCCACTCCACCATGTATATATCCACAATGGCACATGTACATGATGTCACTTACGCATGAGGGAATGAAGCATGAGAACAAAATGGCGTCTATGGATATCAACAATTTATAAGCCATTTTCCAAAAGACATATTCAGGTGCATACGCGATAACATAGAAGAAATGATATAAACTCAAACCTAATGAAACCATCACTGAACTTCGATACCCAGGGTTGTATTCTAAATACATTCTTTTCTACTCTAGGCATAAGGCCCGAATATATAT
>NC_068989.1:4197208-4197747 GCF_001194135.2 Octopus bimaculoides
TATATATATATATATATATATATATATATATATATGTATGTATATATATACATATATCTGTGAATATATACGCATGCACAGTTGTTTATAGATATATTTGTATATATATATATGTGTGTGTGTGTGTATGTGTGCGTGTGTGTGTGTGTGTGTGCGTTTGTGTATGTATTTTCCACATACCCGCTCTTGACCTGTACACTCTTTCACAAAACAAACATATTCAGACCGCATTTAGACATTCACATAAGTAAGACAACACAATTTCACATGTTCTATTCGAAATCACCAGGGAATTATGGGACGAATTGTAAAACATCATGAACATCCATTTCTGCGTATGTCTCTAATATTTAATTCATGTTGACTTTGCCTCAATCACATGTAAGGCATTTAGTTGCTGTTGCTGCTTACTGGAGAAAAATATACGAATAAAAGCTCTATTCGCCATTGATCAACTCTCTAATCATGTGACTGGTTTCCTCATACATACTCACTCAAACTCATATATTTACATACTCATGTATGAATGTGTGCGTATA
>NC_068989.1:4197851-4201867 GCF_001194135.2 Octopus bimaculoides
GAGAGAGAGAGAGAGAGAGAGAGAGTTATTAATATTTCTAAGTCTCTCTAAAGGAGACTACGACAGCGGTACTGGAAATTAATAGTTATCGCCAAGCCAACATGGCAGTCCCAAAATTAGGACGAAAGCTGCCGTGAATTAGCTCCAAGAAGCCATCGCCTCTAGCTAGCTATGTGACACACGAAACCTGTGTCCTTTATAACCTTCGAACAGGGGAGGTCAGCAGTGTCCCCCTGCTGGTTTGGCATCTGCAGACTAGTTTCAGGGTGTTGCCCCTTGTCAATGCAGAGCAGCCAAGCCCTAGCCAGGCGGCGCTGCTGACTATCTGTTCGAAAGTTATTGATCTAATTTCAGTGGAATCTATCCACTGGTTTTCATATATATACATATATGTATATGTATATACATATATAATATAACTATATATATATGTATGTGTGTATGATTGTCTATGCGCGCGTGTGTATGTACGTATGTATGTTTTGCGTGTGTTTGTTTGTGTGTGTGTGCGTGTGCATATGGCTTACTTGCAGTCAATGTAGTTTAGTCCATATGTAGTTTAGTCCAATGTAGTTTAGTCCATATCAAATAATAGCGGCCATTTTCCACTGTTTTTGACGCTCTTCTGTTTCAGCTGTTTAATAATTCAGTTACGTTATGTACTTGTTTGTTTGCTTGTTTATTTATTTATTTATTTATTTATTTATTTATTTGCTTGATTGTCGGGACAGCATTGTTGAATCTTTCAGGGTTTTACGGAGGAACAGTCAGAATGTTTTATGCGAGAGAAAAAAAAACGTATATGAGGTTGAGGTGGAGCGGCACATATTGAATTCATATTCGAGGTGATGACAACGACGATGACGACGACGATGACGACGACGATGATGATGATGATGATGATTTTGGTGGTGGTAGTGGTGGTGGTCATGTTGCTGTCGGTGGTGTTAGTGGCGATAACCGTGACAGTGGTGGTGGTGATGATAATGATGCGCGTGTTTAACGCAATTCAGAAAATCCAATATGATTTTCATTTGATGTGTAGCATTATAAATGCGAAAAATGCCAAAGAATGTCCAAATGATTCCAGCGTAGGGTGGGATGGGTGGATAGGGGTGTTCTATTTTTCTGTTTTTTTTTTTTCTTAGAAAATAAAAAAAACTCAGGAATATTTCAAATTGCTGTGAGTGGAAGAATGTATGTAGAGAATAAGTAAAGAATAGAAACGGATTGTCAAAAGCCTAAATATAGTAAAACACGTAAAAGAACCGCTGCTTCGGAAGGAATAAGTGAAACGGTGGGGAAGGGGGCGAGGGAAAGACAATTAAACCATAATATAGGGGTCAGAGGCAAGAATCGAAATGAAACGGCGAGATTAAAACTTAAAAACTGTTTACATTGTACCCAGGTACACTGAACAGTTGAAATTCTATACCGCCCAACCTAATGGAAAGTGCAGACGACATATAAATTAAACAGCAGCAGCAGCAGTAGCAGTCGGCTGACGTCATTGTAATGTTATGTTCCTTTGTTTCCTCTATTCATATTTTAATGTCAGATGTAACACGTCGGCCGAAGGAAAATACCTCAGAGAAATGATCTGCATACTAAATATAAATTAGTTAAAGCTATACATTTGCAACACGGTAAGTTGAAGACCTTCGATCAATTGGGAATCGATATATCTGTTTGCTACCGTTTAACACTTTTGATATAGCAGGACAGGGGATGTTACTCCAGTAGGATTAACTGACTGAAACTTTTGGTAACTATACACAATGCAGACTAAAGTGGAAATGCTCTTTAAGAAGAATAATGAACGCAATAAGTTGGTTCCAGTGAGCCCCGCAGCGATGCATATTGCACTCAGAATGTTAAGTAACCTAAACTGCGTTTGAGCCTAAACACTGCTTGAAGCTGATATTGCTGTAACACACACACACACACACACACACACACACACACACATATATATATATATATATATATATATATATATATATATTTATTTATATACATACATACATACATACAAAACCCAATTGGTTAAATATTTCAACGGTCATGGCGGCCGGGTGTGGGTGAGCATTGTCATGCAACAGCAAGACTTTCTCCGACAATAGGCTTCAGCGTTTTGGTGCGAATTCCTGGCTTCAGTTTGTTGGCCAGCAAAACATTGTATCTTGCACTGCTGATCGTAAAACCCTTTTCCAGATAGTCTTTCAGCATAGGCCCCTTGAGTCCTGAAAAGAGGGTTAGTATCGGCTTTCCCGCGGAAGACCGAGTCTTGAATTTCTTCATCGCTGTCCCCGTATCGTGCCAAACGCCTCCGATGAATTTCAGCACCTGACTCACCAACAGTATGTATGTATGTATGTATTATGTATGTATGTATAAATGTATATGTGCATGCATGTATGTACGTATCACTCAGTGACGTAAGTACAAGCTTCTAGTAGGACTTCCTGTGCTGGACAGGTCAAAGTATAGAGGTGAAACAAATATGGCCCATCTCTGCCCAGAGGTAAAGACGGATTTGCGTAGGACCAACACCTCCTACCTAGAAAAAAAGTAGAGATACACAAGCATCTATGGCATTCCAAAACCAACAAGACCGGGCCGAGTAAGACCTCTCCCCAGAGACCCATAAGACTCGGTAAAAATTACAGATGTAACGGGCGAGAAACAGAAAAGACACCCTCGAACAAAGGGGAGGAGACGCCGATGGCTTAGACTCCAAAGAAATCGAAGAACTTAAATCAAAAAGCAGTGGATGAGATATATACAAGCTAACTTGATCTACAAGAAGTAGGGGCCAAGTCGTCCTCATATCATACTCTGCTATTTTTTAAATAGACATACTCTATATTTCGGACTCTACTCCAGGATAGACTTAGCCTCAAAATACAACAAACACTGAAGTGTTATAATGAGAACACTTTTGATCATAAGACAGTAGCATAAGATCGGCCTCGGACTATATAACAACATTAATATATAATATATAATATATAATATATAATATATAATATATAATATATAATATATAACAACATTAATATATATTACTTGCACTAACAGCGATAAAGCACTTCACCCCATCTTATGTCGTTACCTATTTCTTTAAAATTCAGAGTTTCTGGCAATACATTTAACGTGCTCTTTTTCGTACATCTCTATTTCCGGTTATATATCGTTGTTTTATCTCCTCTCTTATGTTTTATTACTTTGTTTTCTGTCATCATTTCATCTAACTTGAATACCGATTGTCTACAACAACATATCTCTTTTCTACCACCATACATACACACATGTCACACACACACACACACACACACTCACACACACACACACACACACACATATATATATATATATATATAAATGTATGTGTATGTGTGTGTGTGTGGCTGCTATTGTTTTCATTATTTCTTGCCTTTAGATGTTCCATATCTTCGCTTGGATTTATATTAATCTCATTTCCATTTTCTTTAACCATAACAGCCATTTGTAATATTGTCGCTCAGATTTCTCTTCTGGTTTTCGTTTTTCTCTTTTATGTATTTCCCATAATTCCATTCATTCCTGTATCATTCTCCCATGTTTATGAATTGGCGTGTTTTTGTGTCAAGAAGTTTGCTTCCCAACCACACGTTTCCGGATTCAGTCTCACTTGTGTTAACATGGGCAACAAGTAAATTACGTACCAGTTGAACACTGCGGTCGATATAATCGACGTAACCGAACGACAAAATTTTAGGCCTTGTGCCTGTTATCATTCTTATTATTATTATCATTATCATTATTATTATTATTATTATTATTATTATTATTATTATTATTATTATTATTATTATTATTATTATTATTATATTATTATTATTATTATTATTATTCTTATTATTATTATTATTACTATTATTATTATTTTATGTTTGACTTTTGTTTTGCATTTGTACAAGTTGGATCCAAGTCTCACCCAGAGACCTCAAGAGACAACAAGTTAGAAGTTCATG
>NC_068989.1:4207803-4213929 GCF_001194135.2 Octopus bimaculoides
TATATATATATATATATATATATATATATATATGTATATATATATATATGTATGTATGTATGTATGTATATGTATTAGATGGTTTGGAGATGATGTACAGGAATTATATATTAGAAAAAATAATAAGGTACTCAGATATCTGGATGGTTGTACATTTACAGAATTTTATTAATTAATATGTCACATGTTTTTGTAAATTAGCGCTTGCATCTATTCTTGTAGATTCTCCAGATTTAATTTTTTCTTCGGAGGATTTGTCTCCTTTTATAGTATTATTGAATGTGTAGGGGTGGAAAGATATATAGTATAGTTAAAGGGGTGAGGAATGGGGAGAAGGTGAGAGAGAGTGCGTGTGTGTGTGTTTGTGCTGGTGTGTGTGTGTCTGTGTGTGCGTGCGTGTATGTGTGTGCCTGTGTATCTGAAAGGAGTACCAATAGGAAAGAGAAGGAAAGGTGAAAGAAGAAAGAAGTATATTGTGTTTACAGCTGGTCAGTTCAATGACAATTTGATTCTTGGCCTTTAAAAATGGCAAAACCAGGTGGCTATTTAAGGTCGGGCATTGTTTGGAAGAAAGTTGTTTTTCTAAAAAGTTGCTAAAATAAGTAGGGGGGGGGGACGGTCACTTTAATCAACAATACCCTTCCCCAAAATGTATGACCAAATATAACTTTACTGCGGTTTATTTGATAATTTTAATTTACTTATCTTGTTGTTGCAGACGCCGATAATTATATTTATTGCCGTCTTTAGAAAATTATATTAGATATTTGATAATTGTGTTGCTTTTAAAGTAATTTGTTATTTTTCTCATTCTATCTATCGTGTATTAATCAACGTTTGAGAGCCAAACACCTGTTATTAAGACATTTCTTTAATTTCTACATAGTGATGAATGATAACGTTTACTACGCTACGTCTCATAGCATTTGGTGCTGATTTTATTAATGTTTTCTTCTAATTGTGTCTTATGTATTTGGTGTTGTTGTTGTTGTTGTTTGTGGTGGTGGTGTTCATGTAGTGCTGGTGTTCAGTCCTAGCTCACCTCCGATCGAGCAGATGCATGATCAAAACTATCCCGTCCGTGATAATCACGTCTTTTAACTATTTGCACAGTATCCAGTAACTCACCATCCAATATGCTCATGGCGTATGTGTTCCCCCCAGCTGGACGGGACGCCAGTCCATCGCAGCGTTACTCAGGAAACAGGAAGAAAGAGTGAGAGAAAGTTGGGGCGAAAGAGTATAACAGGGTCACCCCCCCCCCTTTCGGAGCATCGTGGAGCTTTTATGCATTTTCGCTCAATAAACACACACAACGCACGGTCTGGGAATCGAAATCGCGATCCTCCGACCGCGAGTCCGCTGACCTAACCACTGGGCCATTGCGTCTCCACTTTGAATATAATGCATATATATATTATTTTTTCCTAACGTTTCTAAAGTCTTTTCATACATTTGTGTGTGTTGTTCTCTGCCTAGATCCTTAATTCCTTTCTGCTTCTCAGTCTGTGTTTGTTCTAATTCTGAATTTTGCTATTTAACATGACATTTGCATCTCATTAATTGTCATCGAACTTGTGATGACGTATTTTTATATCCTTAATTTTGCGTAAAATCTAGTCAACTGCTGTCTACAATAGCGTTTTCAGATATCATTTTCAGCATACATTCCGAAGTCATGTCAGTAGGCTGCGTACTCTCCACCATCGTATATTCACCCAAGCACCGTCTTATATATTATGGTAGTTAAATATTTTACCACCAGACAAAATGGGAGTCGAGAATAAAAAAAGCACCTGGAATATTCTGTTTCCAATTCGATTTTAACATTCTCTATTTTGTTTGTCAGTATAGCAATATTAATTTTTTTGATAATTTTGTTGTTATAGACATTCTGATCCCCGTGGCTTGTGGCTTTACTAAGTAATAACACTGATATCTCATGCACTGTCATTCATGATTTTGCTAGAAACTTCGGAATGCCACAGTTGATATAGAACCGAATTTTCGAGCCTTTACCACAGGAATATACACTCAGACGCATATTCACAAATGCATACACACACGCACGCATGCACACGCATGCACACGCATGCACACACATACATTAATATATATAGGTGTATGTCTGTTTGTGGCTGTGCGCATGTATGTATGTATGTACACTTTCCAAATTCCAGTTACGAATAACGAATAAATCCATTTTGACGTCGCTGCTTTGCATACTCAAAATATATTGTAATATTGACAAACAGCTGAAGAAGCAAACTACTTCGCCGGTCAACTCAGGGAATTGTGCTCGAGAAAGTAATCGGTTTATATGTTTGGGAAAGAAATCTATTTCTCTTCTCTTTGTAAACGAATGATAAACAACGAATTATTATACAGCAACCTCACCACTAACATGTAAGAGACGCAGGTTTAAACAGGAGGCATGGACTTCACATATTCCATTTTTTAAGTTTTGGTATATCAATATATCGATAAATTCTCGTTTCAGTTCTACACACTGTACAGTAAATCTGAGTTTAGGATCGACCGAATGTGATCGACAAGCTTTTGGGATTCAACATTAAATCCGATTCGCTCTCTTTGACGTTGATATTAACCTTGAAAAATACATTACCGACACACAACTTCCTTCATTGCATGAATCTATACATTCGTCGCCCAATGCCCAGGAAATCAATATATTTGATGAACGCTACAGAGATAAGAGATAAGCAGGATACAAACTAAAAATGTGACGCATTTTCATTGCAATTTTGAAACGATATCATATCCTGTACATCACTAGTACTATAGAGAAACGCATGAACATAAAAAAGCCCATATTTTCTTCTTTCCTTATAATAAAAGCATCGTTCTAACTCACCTAGTCCAAAGAAATACACAGTAGAATAAAGCATAGCTGTGCAATTAATCAATGACAAAATCGGTAATAGCTTTCCTAGCGGAGTTTTCACTAGTCAGAGGTAGGAGGACTCGTATTAAGGATGAGACCAAAGGCAATATATGACAATTATAGCTCTAGAAAATGTTCAGGAATAGAAACAGTAATTATAATAGCAAAAGCTTCAATTAACAATCAGAAATGCAACAATAGCCCACACATTTTCAAAGCTAATACGAGAATATAACATGGCAAACAGCCCCTGGTTTTCTGGTATAATACAGCAATTATAGTTTTCGTATTATCATTTACATCTCTCAGAATTCCAGCAAATTTGCAAACGGGGGACATTGATTTGAGTTTTATGGTACACTCAATCCACACATGTACTATCCGCATGCGCACAAGACATGTGTCTGTCTATCTATCTATCTATCTATCTATCTATCTATCTATCTAGCTATCTATCTAACTATCTATCTAACTATCTATCTATCTATCGCTCTCTCTTTATATATATATATATATATATATATATATATACATACAGAGAGACGTACATACATATATGTGTATATAAACATACACACACACGAACACAAACACACACACGTACACACACACATCCATACATAGTGTGAAAGAACAACAGGAAGCGAGTTGTTTGTATTTCCTGTATTTCCCATCCAGTACGATCGTTTCAGTCTGATCATTCCACTATATGTAATTCTACGTTTCTGTTAATATATAAATCACTCTAAATTCACATGTGTGTGTGAGTGTGTGTGAGTGAGTATGTGAGTAATTGTGATGAGTAATCCTCAGAGTATTAGTATGGACATCCATCAAGCTAAGTTTATCTGCAGGACAAAAGCGACTGCCTTCTAAATGGAAAACTCTTAACGAAAGCTATTATCTAAAACGCGATGGTGAAAATCTTAGCTGGATATCATAATAATGAAGCAAACACTTATCTCAACAAGTGATTTGTTTTGTTAATCACCAACAGATAGAAATGAGGAAACGTACAACCATCATCGTTTTATCGATAGATATATTTAAAATCTCTTGACCAACAGGTCAATCACACATCCCACCACAAAATAAAAGCAATGTCAAATATTGGTTGCATAGAAACAGCTTTAATAAACAAATAAGTCAAGCAAGTCTGAGATAATGTTACAATACCGCCACAAAAACAAATTCTACTTAACTTACACGATATGTACGTAAGTATTACCAACTGACAGCTTAAGCCAAGCCGTTTTAACAGGCCTAATTCTAGCAATAATTATGTCGGAATGAATAGATTTCTTCGTTGTTATGCTAAATGAGAAACGCATTTCTGCCGAAATGAATGCTTCAAAAACGGACAAATTAGTCAGCTTTAACAATAATATATACCAATACATAAATGTGTGCCTCTGTGTGCCTGCTTCTTTCACACAATCTCTCTCATTGTCTCCCCATATATATATATATGTGTGTGTGTGTGTGTGTGTGTGTGTGTGTGTGTGTGTGTGTGTGTGTCCATCACCATCGCTTGACAACCGATGCTGGTGTGTTTACGACCCCGTAATCTAGTGGTTCGGCTTAAGAGACCGATAGAATAAGTACTAGTCTTACAAAAAAATAATTCCTGGAGTTGATTTGTTCGACTAAAAGCGGTGCTCCAGCATGGCCGCAGTCAAATGACTGAAACAAATAAAAGAATTAGAGAATATATATATATATATATATATATATACATAAGTACGAAAGAATATATATATATAGGCGTAGGAGTGGCTGTGTGGTAAGTAGCTTGCTTACCAACCACATAGTCCCGGGTTCAGTCCCACTTCATGGCATCTTGGGCAAGTGTCTTCTACTATAGCCTCGGGCCGACCAAAGCCTTGTGAGTGGATTTGGTAGACGGAAACTGAAAGAAGCCTGTCGTATATATGTATATATATATATATATATATATATCTATGTGTGTATGTGTTTGTATGTCTGTGTTTGTCCCCCCAACATCGCTTGACAACCGATGCTGGTGTGTTTATGTCCCCGTAACTTAGCGGTTCGGCAAAAAAGACCGATGGAATAAGTACTAGGCTTCCAAAGAATAAGTCCTGGGGTCGATTTGCTCGACTAAAGGCGGTGCTCCAGCATGGCCACAGTCAAAAGACTGAAACAAGTAAAAGAGTAAAAGAGATACATAAGCGACGAAAATATGTTGGCAAATTAAATTTAAATGTTGAAGTGAATCTAAGGGTTTTTTTGTGTTTCTTAAATGGTTTATAAACACCTAGCTGCAATATATATATGTGTTTTTGCATTTTTATATGCATACTTATTTGTGTTTCATATATATATTTTTTGTAATCTCAGGGGGGTGGCGCTTAATCGCTATGTGAGTGTATATGTATTATGCTTATATCTATAGACATACATACATATATATATATATATATATATACCTAATTGTGCAACTGTTTATGCATGTGCATCGTTTGCATATTTGTTTGTGCATGCATATGTGTGCATATAGATGTACATGCCATGAGACATAGCCGTTTATATACCGTTTATATACCTATGTCTGTAGATGTGTGTGTTCGCGTGTATGTAAATGTATTCAATAAGCATCAGTTACATGATGTCATTCGCAAGATGGCGTTAATTCATTCGGTAAATCAATATGTCCACCCATGAATTGTATGTCAACCAATACACCGTGTAATTGCATAACAATAAAATAGGCCGCGCAATGGATATATAGTTAAGTGGTTTGATTCGCAATCACGTAGACTCAGGGAGGAATATTAAGCAAGGATTTTCCATAAAATCTTAGATCAAAACCTTAAAATATTGTTTGATCCTAGCGGTGACTTTTCGATACCTTTCAGTACTGATAGAACCAATTTAATGCTATTCCGGCCAGACGTTCTCCTTCTTTCTTAGACTATTTGCGACTATATTTTCCAATGTAGAAGGTGGACGAAATATAATTAAGATCGGTCGCCAATGTTTTAGAGAGCCACTTGGGAATTCGAAGCTTCCTTATGCGCCATTTGTATGTATGTTAATATGTGTGTGTGCGTAAGTGTATATGAATGTGTGTTTCTGTGTCTATGTATCCATATCTATCTATCTATCTATCTATCTATCTATCTATCTATCTATCTATCTATTTATCTACCTGTTTATCTCTCTCTCTCTCTCTCTGTGTCTCTTTATATATATATATA
>NC_068989.1:4214591-4215239 GCF_001194135.2 Octopus bimaculoides
ATATATATATATATATATATATTAATATATGCATATATATATATAAATATACATACATACACACATGCATACATACATACATACATACATACATACATACATACATACATACATACATACATACATACATACATATTGTTGGTTCGCTCTATATGAACCATTCACATTCAGAACTATCATTAAATGCATTCTAGACTCGAACATTTCGTCTTCATTAATTAGAATCTCATTCCCCTTATAAAGGAATTAGATACATTAGAGTCTCGTTCCGTTTTTAAAATCTATGAAGTATACTAAGAGGCTGATTTGTTGATTGGCCTGCTATTCCTAGCAAATCGATTGAGATTATGTATGTACTTTTATACGGCTAGTGAAAACCGGTTGCGTCCCTTTATCTGAGATACGTAGAGTGTTTGATAAATAATGATCGATAACATAGACATAATATGTACTATAATCGATATGATTGAATTAATTCTTTGAGTGATCCATCACGGCCGTAGTCAAATGACTGAAATGAGTAAACGAGTAAAGATACATTTCTTTTATTAGCCACACAGGGCTCAACGAAGATGGGACAAATACAATGTAGAGCTTTTCTTTTTGGGAGGGGGAAGGAAGGAAAAAAAAAAAAAAAAAAAAAAAAAA
>NC_068989.1:4223891-4227276 GCF_001194135.2 Octopus bimaculoides
AGATAGATAGATAGATAGAAACATAGATAGATAGATAGATAGATAGATAGATAGATAGATAGATAGATAGAAAGAAACATAGATAGATAGATAGATAGATAGATAGATAGATAGATAGATAGATAGATAGATAGATAGATAGATAACCTTTTACTCGCTCCATAATTGAAAGCGGCCTTGCTGGAGCGCCACCTTGAATGATTTGTTCGAACAAATCCACCTCAGTGGTTATTTTAAAATATGGTACTTATTCTAAAGGTCTTTTTTGCTGATCTATTGAGTTATAGGTGTATAAACAAACCAACACCGTTTGTCAAGCGATGGAAGACACAGAAACAGGCACAAAGTGACACACACACACACATATATGTGGAGATATTTACATATACGGCGGGTATTCACAAAGTTTCCTACTACAAAATTTCAATCACGTCGCATTCGTCGGCACATGCTCAAGTTCGGATGGTTCGGGACTGAACTCGAAACCAATTGAACCCGAAACCAACTAAACCCGAAAACAATTGACACCAAGGGGAGCTCCTTAAACACGTCCGGTTCTCAGAGCCCTAGGACTCCAGGAAAAAAAAAAAAAAAAACAAATGTGCAGTAAAATTTACATAATAGTCTCGGTTACTCCAATAAAAACAGCCAGCTAGGTTTTGTTTACTTTTTTAGAAGTTGCTTTTTATCGGTTTTTCATCGATATTGTTACGGTTTTCGTGTCAAGCCATGCAGTTTGTAGTGATTCTCTGCATAGTTAATGCAGCTTTCAGACAATATCGCTACGATAAAGCATCTTTTTTTTCCCTTTGTTTTTGTTGTTTTTACTCAATTAATGTGATCAAAAGGAAAACCAATTATTTAACAAAGTTGATAATTGCGACATTAATGTTGGCAATGGTAATCCTCGTAAATTTATTCTTCTCCCACGCCAAATATATGTACATATGTACATATATACATACACGTATATATGTGCGTATGTATATATGTACATATGTATTATGTACGTGCATGTACGTATGTATGTACGTACGTACGTACGTATGTATGTATGTATGTATGTACGCGAAAGTGCGTGGCCTCGTGGTTAGGGTGTTGTACTTATGATCACGAGATAGTGGTTTCGGTTCCCGAGGAGCGCAGTGCGTTGACTTCTTTAACAAAACACTTCATTTCCCCTTACTGTGTGCTCACTTCGCCATACGGCAAGTGTGTGCACATATTGTACGCATGTGTATATTGGACATATGCAAGTGTTTCTGTACGTATGTATGAATGGATATCAGCATGAATGCGTGCTTGCTTCATGTATGTCTATATGTATCTATGCATGTGCGCGCACATCTATTTATTTATCAATCTGCCTATCTATTAACTATCTGTTTGCTCATCTATCTATCTATCTATCTATCTATCTATCTATCCATCTATTTATTTATCTATCTATTTATCTATTTATTTCTCTATCCATCTATTTATATATCTATCTCTCCATCCATTTATTTCTCCATCCATCCATTTATCTATCTATCTATCTATCTATCTATCTATCTATCTATCTATCTATCTATCTATCTATCTATCTATTTATCTATCTATCTATCTATCTATCTATCTGTTTACCTAACTAAGCAATAAGTCGTGATCCTATTATTAGAAAAAAGAAAATAAAACGTGACTCATAAGCGCTATATATATAATCCACTTAAGAGATTAGTGTTTGTGGCAGGAAAAACGAACAAACCACAAAATAACAATGAAATGGCAAAAATATTTGGTCCAGATTATATATAAAACTTAGTTAAAAAACATTATGTTGAGAAGAATCGGAACAATATGAACAACATCACAGGAAAAAAATAACAATTACTATAATGATAATATTAAAAATAGTAACACTAACAATGACAACCTAATGCAAATGACAACAGAATATTTGGTCGTGTCTGAAAATAACTGGTCTGAATTTGTGCATTTTATTTACGTTTGTAGTGAACGTATGGAGATATTTTTGTGAAGGGCGCTGGTGGAGTTATAGAAGTGGTCAACATGATGATGATGGTGTTGCTGGTGGTAGCCGTAGTGATGGTGATGGTGATGAGGGTGGTAGTGGTAGTGATGGTGATGGCTGTGAAGTCGGGATATTGGTGATTATGATAATGATGATAGCAAAATATTTTAGGTGAGATCTTCTGTCGGTAACGAAGATGGCTGTGATGATGATAACGGTATTGTTAACAGTACTGGTGGTAGCGGCTGTGATAGTGGCAGAGTTGATGGCAAATGTGTTGGTGCTTGTTGTGGTGTTAGTGGTAGTAGTGATGATCATGCCCTCTGGGCTCTTTATCCAACTGTCATCGAGGTCACCTTTGCCTTTCTTCTTGTATAGTCGAAATATATGGCAACGGTCTCCGGTGGCGAATCGGTGAAGTTTTTACAGCATCGAACGATATGCTTTAGAATATCTGATACGAATCTTTGTGTTCTTAGTTCTACTTCAGCCTTGATCACTAAAAATAAGACTCGGCAATAAAGCCAGATCCTCAAAAACAACACAAGCATTAAAGAAATACTTCTAAGTGAGATCCGATTGAGCGAAATTTACCCAACTTAGGCAAATGAAAGACATAGTTGACCCTCGGGACAACTGATATTAAATTATTCCTTTTTTTTTTTTCAATTCTTGGAAATCCCAGTATATCTTACTCGCGGTGTATTTACTTAATTGGACCTAATAAACTTAGCAAGGTCCAACGTTCTTCAAACTAGAAAATTCTTCACTGTTACTGAACAAGTGGTACTAAATTCTGGTTTGAAATTGTTTGCTTTTATTAGTTCTCCTTGCAATATACAAAGAAAGTAATCGTTTCATATATTTCTAGAGGTTGTAATGGAATTTGTACTATTGTAGAAACCAATTACCCTAAGTTTCTTTGAAAAGCAGACGATAAAAAGCAAACTTTATTTCTTTTCTTATGCTTTTATTTTATTGTTTATACATAAACCTGTTTTATTGCAACCGACTTCAGAAAGTATTGTATGTAAAGAAAGTTTGTTTCTAATTCCTGTATCTTTTAGATATCCGTTCTATTTGTAAAGCAGTATTTTACATTGGTGTTATACACTTGTTCGGAATCACATATATTTTCTGATTTTCCTTGTATTCAAAGTTCTTTCACTTTATTCCATTTCCCAAATATTGGAACATACTTTACTATTTCAGTGGTTACACTCTCATGTAATAGGACATATGTAAAAACAGCTGGTTGTTGTCTTTGCCTCCACTCACACGCACACACGCGAACACACGCGCGCACACACACAAACACACACACACACACACACACACACACACACACACACACACACACACACACACACA
>NC_068989.1:4228149-4230407 GCF_001194135.2 Octopus bimaculoides
TGTGTGTGTGTGTGTGTGTGTGTGTGTGTATGTTTGTATGTATGTTTGTATGTATGTATGTATGTATGTTGTATGTATATATGTAGGACAGAAAGAAGCAATGGCTAAAATTTAGACTAGATTAGTTTGGTGTTTAGAAACGGGTAAACTCCAATGGGGTTGAATAACAGGGGCCCAACGGGGAATATGAGGACATTTCTTTCTCCTTCTGAGTGTCGCCACGTTTAATTCGGATTGTATGTAGCTTTAGCTTTTTCGTTCGATGTTGCTAGGATCAAGGGTCGGTAAACGAGATGGTCGGACATTTGCTTGGAATACGTGGTTAGCTAAGCTTCATGTTTTTCCTTTGTAGTTGCATTTATCACAAGGGACATCCCTTTCTACACAATATTTAGTGGAGTTAGAAATACGAAAATTAATGAATTATAAGGAAAAAGCACAGAAATGACATACTTGTATTTTGTTTACTTATGAAAAAGATCTTCAAATTTTAGTGTGTAATAATCCTACAGAGAACAATTACGTTCCTTTTAGAAATCGTCTTTATTTGCATTTATACTTAGGTTTACTGTTTAATAAACGTTGCTATAATATCTTTATCCTTTTATTTCACTCCGTGTCTGTAGGCGTTAAAAACATAATTTTAATATACAATGATTCACGTCTGATTATTCTCGTCATTTAATTTCGTTTATGAAGCACCAGCTGGAAATGTGTTGCACCATTAAATTTCTTTCATCGAAATCAGTATTGCCTTTGAAAATTTTTTTATTTTTGTGTCAGAATGATTGTATTGTATAGGTTTACTATATTAGTCTCACTAATACATGCCACACGTGTGTTAACAAGTTGGTGTGATTTTTCTTTATGTTCATAGTAATTGAATCGGGTTGTCTCTAAATTATCACTTGTACGATGTCTTTTTCGTTGTACTTGATTCCGTCTTTATAGTGATTACTGCATAAGTTTATGTTGTAAAAGCTCGTTTATTCCTTTTCTTTAAATGGTGTTTAGTAAGCACTAGACTTAATGTAAGTTTGTCCTTTTAATTTCAATTATCGTAATGATTTTTTGTGTGTTATATCAGATTGTATATGTCTAAGTTTTCATTTCATTGTTTGTTTGAAAGGATATATGTTTGTGTTATGTATTCTTCACTCTGTTTGGTGATAAACATGTTCATGTGATGTTTTTCTTTATATCTTGTAATTCCGGGAACGTTTTAATACTTTTTGGTGCTGTCGACGCTGTTGAGTTGAGAGGTATTGCCAGGAAATGAAACTACCATGATCTCCAATAGTACAGCAGATGATGGGACTACATATGTCTGTTTCGATATAAATTGTTAATGTGATACTTATGTACCTTCTCCCTTTTTGGTTCGTTCTTGAGTGTTTTCGTCACATTTGATTATTTCATGTCTTGTTGTTTTTAGACTTCTCTTGTCCTCAGAAATTGAGTAGGGTCCGCCTTTGCAGCTTCCTTTGGTGATTCATTGTATGTCCACGATTTTTATGATCTTATATTTCGTTGGCCAGGGATGGTACTTGTTACTACTAATCTGTTTATTAGGTACAGTACATAAGAATTTTAGCGGTTTTTACAATTACAGTAATCACACGACTATCGTGAGTGTTACCTTACAAAACAGTACTGTGCTGTATATTTTTCTATATTATTTTTATAATGTGTATATATTTATTTTATTATAAATTCCAAACAACACCACGGAGGAATCGACGTAAGCTCAAATAATAAACCACGATAGGTGAACCGCGATAGGTGAACCGCGATAGGTGAACCGCGATAGGTGAACCGCGATATGGCGAGAGATTACTGTAGTGCTTGTCAATACGTTGTGGGTTGCTTGTGACACAAACACATTCACACTCTCCATCTCCCTCCCTCTCTCTCTCTCTCTCTCTCTCACGCACACACACACACATACACGCATATATAAATATTTAGGCATGACTGAGGAAAAGTCTGTGCGTGTGAAAGCATGCGTGTGCGAGCGTTCATGTCATTTAAGTGCATCGAATTTAGAGTAATCAGTTAAAGAGTATGATTAAAATGTAGGGAGTCGTTTTACAGTCACACTCCTCAACACGAGACACCAACACACAAACAAATGCACCAGCGCACTCTACCTACAAACACATCTGATGACATTAAATACATGGATATACACGTAAATGCATAAACGTAGTGCACAAATAAATATATGTATATACATATATATATATATATATATATAT
>NC_068989.1:4234734-4237963 GCF_001194135.2 Octopus bimaculoides
TGATGATGATGATGGTGATGATGATGATGATGATGATGATGATGATGATGATGGTGATGATGATGATGATGGTGATGATGATGATGATGACGATGATGATGATGATGATGGTGATGATGATGATGATGATGATGATGATGATGATGATGACGATGATGATGATGATGATGACGATGATTATGATGATTGTGGTGATGACGATTGTGGTGATGATGGTGATGATGATGATGATGATGATGATGATTATGATGATGGTGATGATGATGATGATGATGATGATGGTGATGATGATGATGATGATGATTATGATGATTGTGGTGATGATGATGACAGCACTGGTGGCGGCGACGCTGACGGAGATTGAATGGAATTGATTCAGCCATGGTTTTCCACTGATCTCAGATATTGTTAAATTAAATATAAACGAGAGCGAAATTAATAATTAGAGAAAGGTGACTAATTGCTACTGGATGGCGGCGGCGGGGGGGGGGCTCTTTAATCCAATGTCGTAATCGCATTTTCTACCAACGTCGCTGAAGAAGCTTTGCAGCGGATACAACAGAATATAGTGGATAACAACAACAACAATTACTAACCCGAACATTTCTTGGAGAGTGGTGGATGGATAAATGCTCGTGGTGCAATGGTGAGGCCGTTGCACACACACGATCGCAGGTTCATGGTTTCGATTCTCGAACTGGGAGGCGCGTTGTGTTTTTGAGTAAAACACTCCCTTCCAGGTCGCTCCGGTGTACTCAGCTATAAATGAGTAAACATGTGATAGGCTGGTGTACCGTTCAGGAGGATGGTTGTGATTTCGGTCAGTTATATGCCATGGAAGCTTGGTACCGGCCCCTGGTGTGTCATAGGACTAGAAACAGTAATGCTCAGCAGTTGTCGTTAACGTTAACGATGATACATTGCTTATATAGGTCCCAATACATGGCCGGATGGATTGTGTATTATCGTTCCCATCCCAGTAAATGGAGACGTTAGCTCAGAATGTAGTTACTCAGCTCAAGGCAATCACTTGGCTCCTGCTTCAATTTAAGTTTTGGTACTACATCAAAATCCTCCGTGGCCGTGGTTTTTAGTCTGAACATAACGTATCTCCTCTCTGAAAAAAAAAAAATATATCAACGCCGCCTCTCGTACTACGATTCAGCCATTCAAATAAAATAGATATAACTTTAATCCGCTTTTATATTCCTACAATAGGTGAATAATGTTCACCCATTGAGGGATGCATATGTTCAAGAGTACTGTAGCGGGTAAAGATTGAACGTAATAGATTTAATATTTAAATTCGTGCCAAAATTTTAAAGAATTATTTTACCAAGTCTCACTCCCCCTCCTACAAGGAAACTGAAAATTACAGACAATCTCAACGAATTGCGGAACTTAAAAAGACGTAATTAATAAATGAACCCTGTATTTGGTTCTACTGTTCCAACGCTTCTGAAATCCATTATTTTTAAGAATTCAGTAATAATTTCTAACTTTGACACAAAGCTAAAGAATTTCTAAGGGCGATATGATCAATTATATATCGACCCGGTTTTTTCACTGTCCTGTGTTACATCGACTCTAGAAACGAGAAAAAAGAACAACAGAATTAACATCACAGGGACGTGATTTCAGAAACTCAAAAGAAGAAAAATTATAAATCGATGAAACAAAACCTTTGATCCTAGACGAAGCGGACTTTGCATTGCATTGTTTTAGCATTTAGGAAATAATGGTTTCAATTTTTGGCTCAAAGCCAGCAATTTTAAGGGAGTTCGTGAGATCAATTACATCGATCTGTGTGTTGAACTGGTGCCTCTTTTATCGACCCCGAAATATTAAAATTCGACCTCGTCAGAATTTAAAAGCAGAAAGTAAATCAAACGGAAGAAAGGCTGCTTAGCATATTCGCCAGAATCTGCCAGCTAGACACCTTAATAGTTTTTCTAAATTTGGCAGAAGACCATTAATTTGAACGAGGAGAAATTAATGACATCGACCCCAGTGTTCCACTGGTACTTATTTTAGGGACTTCGAAAAGATGAAAGATATAGTGAACCACGGCGAAATTTGAACCCAAAATGTAAAGAGACGGAAGAAATATCGCTAAACAAATTGTCCGATTCGCTAACGGTTCAACAAGCTTGCCACGTTAGCAGTTAAGGGCTTCTCACACAAATACAGGAGCCACATATTTAGGGGAAATTAGGAAAAAGAAAGCGATTAAACTGATCACTGAGTTTGAATAGTGATTGTTTCATCAAAAATAAAGCAGACGATACGCGGATCCGAACTACAAAAGCGTAATAACTTACTGTGAGTCATATGATCTCGTGCTCAACTAATTCATTTGTTACTTTTAAAGAAATCAATAATAGCGAAAAACTTCGATAGAGAATATTTTGATGTATGCGATATTGCTTCGTATTTGAGTTTCTTATTACTGTCGTCAATTTACTATATTAAACTTGTTAGTGTTGACTTTAAATTTATGTCTTTTAATGTTGTAAGTCTTGTTTTCAAGTTTCCTATTGTTGTTGGTGTCCATGTTGTTATTCTTGCTGGTCTTTTCTTTCTCGATGTAATATATCATAAATATCTCTTGATTTCCTAAGAGACGCAGCCTTTCGTTCAAAGACCACTGCGAAGATGATGTACGCATTTAAAGTGAACTGTGTGAATGCTTATGTACAAATAAATGCGTGTGCGCATGCGTGTTGTGATTGTGTATGTGTGTGCGTGTGTTATATGGATATACATAGGTAAGAAGATAGATATGTGTCTGTGTGTGAGTGTGTGTGTATGTTTGCATGTGCTTTTTGTTTGTGAGCGGATGTATATGTGTGTATGTGTATATATATGTATTTATATATATGTATATATATGTATATATATATTTATGTTCGTATATAAGTTTTTCATACAAACACAAGTGTATGTGTATGTGGTGTAAGTGTGCGGGTGGGGGTAATAAATCTCTTCTTACGACTTCTAAAAATTAGGTTATATGGCTCCGCGTATATATCAATGTATGGATGTACGTACAAAGAGACAATGTGTCCACATACATACATACATACATACATACGTATATTCTTTCAGTCTCTCTATGTGTCTCTCCCTCTCTCTCTCTCTCTCTCTGTTTTTCTCTCTCTTACTCTCTCTCTTTGTATATATGTATATATATATATATATATATATATATATATATATATATATATAT
>NC_068989.1:4238067-4240729 GCF_001194135.2 Octopus bimaculoides
ATATATATATATATATATATATATATATATATATATATATATATATATACATACATACTTACTTATATGTATATGTATATATATATAAACTGTGTGTGTATGTGCGTGCCTATACTCTATGCGCGTAAACATAAGATGAATCCTAGATAGTGTACATATTTATACATAGAGCAATTAATTGTTTGTGTGACTACATAAAGTTTAATGGCATCTAAGAAGTGCCGCGTTCCGTGTAAAAGACTACTTTAAGTGGCAAAACAATGAGAAGGAAATTAATTTCTACTTCACATCAAAGAAACAATCACCAGACTGCGATAAAATTCCAAGAATGGTAAATGGTTTGAAGCTGTGCCTGTGGCTGGTTCTGCTGGTGGAGTAGAGCAAATTTCTGTTAACTGTGGAAACGTAGTCGGGGATATGTTTGTGGCTTTTTAGTTAGGTTTTCATGTCGGCCATTACGTTTTGGTGTACATCAATATTTTTTGTCAAACTTGTTGGTATTTTGTAGGAGAAAGTGTCGTGTTATTGTTGTTGGTAATGGTGGTGGTAGAAGTGGTGGTGTTGTTATTGGTGTCGGTGATAGTTGTGGTGGTGCTGGTAGTGGTGGTATTGGTAATGGTGATGCTTGTGGTAGTGATTAGTGTTGTTATGGTTCTAATTGTATTACAGTGGTTATGATAGTAGAAAATAGATGTGGCGGTAGTAGAGGTGGTTGTTGTGGTGTTGGCAGAAATGACGTTGGTCGTGTATGGTAGTTATTCTGTTACTTTTGCTGTTGTTGTTATTTCGCTTCACTAAACAAACATACGGTAAATAAAATAAAACAAAACAAAATAAAATAAAATAAAACATATCGAGTGTGACCATCACGTCCTTTTCGTGTTGAGTGCAGGAAGTTGATGACTATATTCCTCTGCGAATCATTTCTTAAATCAACAAGGCGTTATTTGAAGTAGATTTAGTTGCTATTTGTAGCAGATCAGGTAAAGGGTCACCTGTTGACTCCTGCTTTTTAGGTGAGTTGTACAAGTGCTAATGGTGGTTGTTTTCGAGATAGAATTCGCACTGCGTCGGTTACGACGACTAGGGTTCCAGTTCATCCGATCAACCGAACAGCCTGCTCTTGAAATTAACGTGCAAGTGGCTGAGCACTCCACAGACACGCGTACCCTTAACGTAGTCCTCAGGGAGATTGATGGCATTTTAAGTCTACCACCCAAGTTTGCCATGGTAGGATTTGAACTCTTAACGCAAAGAGCCGGGCAAATGCAACAACGCATCTAACACGATGTTCCTACAGTACCATGCTGTCGACTGCCTTCGACTGGTGCAGTTCTATTGACCTGAGAGGATAGAAGGTTAGTTTGACCTCGGCGGAGTCGAACTCAGTATGCAAACAGTCTGTACAAATACTGCATATCCTTCTGTTCTGCTCTCTAACCACTCTGCCAATTCGCAACCTTATTCTGGCTTTTGTTCTTTCTGCTGTTTTTATGCATGTTCAATATTATGTTGTGAATGTACGAGGTCTCCTGGTTAATGTATTAGATTCACGGTAACGAGATCGTGGGTTTGATTCTCAAATAGCGTGAAACCTTGTGTCCTTCACGTTTCTTTACTCCTTTGAAAGGACAACCAACTGCAGCTGGAAGTTAACTCTTCGGATTGGACTCCAGATCAAGTTGACGTCCTGTCCTCTCAGATGCTTATACGCCTCGGAAAACCGGACTAAGTTCCGGGCTAATGAACATGTAAGCTCGACACAGACTTTAAATTTGCTTAACGTCTAGACCCATAGCCACTCAAATCGAATAAACCCGTGATAAATAAAGATAAATGGCCATTTCACAGGCACATCGCTCTGTATATGCCACAATTACATCCAATTGAGAGCCATACTTTTACAATCTAACAATTTGTGGTTAATTATATGCGATGCAGTGATGCAGTTTAAGTTTATTGATTGTTTTCCCTCGTTGTCTGGTCTGTTCATTTATGCCAGTAGAGTCTAGTACTGGTCACCATCGAATTGGTGAGTAAGGCAGAAACAATAGATGTGGTAGTTAGGTCTGCTAGAAATGGCAGTTACAGATTGTTTAAATTTTACGGAACTCACTTTTAAAGGATTGAATATGCAGAAACCCAGTCGCTGTATATAAATGAATATCCGTAGAATTTCTACACTTGATAAAAATTCAATCTATAGTTAATTACATGCGATAAACTGTAGTGAACAAAATGAATTTTTCTTTATCATAGGATAAATAATGAAACATGCACAAATATACATATATCAATGCGAAATGATATTACACATATACATACGCCGTACCTGTTCCCCTGTTTGGGGAAACTTGGGTGAAATTAGATTACAATTTCCAACAGTTTGAACCATCAAGCAGCGGTTCCTTCGTTGGTCTTTTATTGTTATAGAAGTGGTGTGATTTGATTAAGTGATGGCGGGTTAGGGATAGGTTGGTGATAATGATGACTCTAACGAAATGGCTTCATCATCATCATCATCATTGTCGTCATCATGTTGGTCGTGGTCGTCGCTTTCGTGATCATCATTATTGTTGTTACGTTTGTACGGGTGGTTTGTTATTGTTGTTATGGTGGTGGTGGTGATGATGACACTGATGCTGCTGTTGTTGCTGCTGCT
>NC_068989.1:4240739-4244313 GCF_001194135.2 Octopus bimaculoides
TTATTGTTGTTATGGTGGTGGTGGTGGTGGTGGTGGTGGTGGTGGTGGTGGTTAGGATGCTTGTGGTAACGATGCAGTCTCACGGTGGTGATTGTAGTGAAGGTAGTAGTAGTAGTAGTAGTAGTAGTAGTAGTAGTAGCAGCAGCAGCAGCAGTAGTAGTGGTAGTAGTAGTGGTAGTAGTAGCAGGAGCAGAAGTAGTAGTAGTAGTAGCAGTAGCTGCAGCAGCGGCAGTAGCAGTAGTAGTAGTAGTAGTAGTAGTAGTAGTAGTAGTAGTAGTAGTAGTAGTAGTAGCTGCAGCAGTGGCAGCATCGGCAGTAGCAGTAGTAGTAGTAGTAGTAGTAGTAGTAGTAGTAGTAGTAGTAGTAGTAGTAATAGTAGTAGTAGTAGTAGTAGTAGTAATGGCGCGGGAATGTGTGGTATTTGTAGAAGAAGTTTAGTAGTGGTGTTGGTGATGATGTTGGTGATGGTGATGGTGATGGTCAGATTCGTTGTTTGCAGTGGTGACAACGAACTCAATCAACCAAAAGCCTCTTCTGCAAATGATTTATTTTAACAGATGAATTCTTCAGTTTTTAAATGTAATTGCTTTCAGATGTTCTCAAACTGAGAATTGCATTGTCATCTGGTTGTTGTTGTTTTCGTTCTTGTTATTGTTGTTGTTTTTGGTAGAATGATCGCTGCAATAATATCTATTGTTTGTATACTTGTTGTTGGTGACATTGTTTGTGTTTTTGTTGTTGTTGCTGGCGCAAGTACTGTTCTCTGACGTCGCCAATGCGACAAGAAAGAGCAAATCTCTTTTTCCTTTAAAGTACAGCGAATCTGGAGTAATCAAAACTCAAAAAAAAAGAAACCATCTTCATTATTGTTATTGTCTTTAGCATTCCGCTGAGGTCGATTTAACCCTTCACCCTTTCGGGGTCGATAAATTAAATACCAGTTGAGTACTGGGGTCGATGTAGTCGACTATCCCCCTCCTCCCCCAAATTTCAGTCCTTGTGCCTATAATAGACTGGATTATTATTATTATTATTATTATTATTATTATTATTATTATTATTATTATTATTATTATTATTACTATTATTATTCCGTGTGCAAGGTTTCGAGCTAGCAGAATCGTTAGCACGCTGGACTAAGATCCATAACGGTGTTTAGCTCGTCGTTGCGTTCTGAGTTCAAATTCCGCCAGGGTCCACTTTGCTTTTCATCCTTTCGGAGGGGATAAATTAAGTACTAGTAAAACAGTGGGGTCTGTATAATAGAGTAGATCCCCTTCCTCCAAATTTCAGGGCTTTTGGCTTTCGTAGAATGGGTTATTATTATTATTCCATGTGCAAGGTTACGAGCTGGAAGAATCGTTAGCATACAAGTCCAAATACTTAGTAGCGTTTGGTCCGTGTTTACGTCCTCAGTTCAAATTCCGCCGAGGTCGAAGTTGCCTTTGGTCTATTCGGTCTTAATAAAATAAGAACCAACTGAGAACTATCGTCTATGTAATCTGGAGCAAAACATCTCATTTTACGTCACTTCAGTTAATTCCCCTGTAAATGAATAAACCTGAAATGGACTGCATTTCTGCTCAGTGGGTATCTGGTAATCTCAGCCACTTCTACGACGCAGAAATAAAAAAACTGGCGTTTTGACTCCCAGCACTCGAACAGACTAATATCCAGGTGATTTATTTTTGTTACTTGCATTATTACACCTGCCACATATATAATCTGCATTATTTAATTTAACGCCGCAATATATATTTCGTTTCTTGTTGTGTCTTGGGAAGGTGTTTACGCCAAATAATACATGCGCTGGCACAATATCACTTCTTATTCTTGACCTTGAAGATAGAGAGAATCCCATTGATGAAGTCGTGAATAGCGACAAAAGAACTTTGACTAACAAGCAATGCATTAAACAAACAGTCGATTAGTTCATTCGTTAGATATTTAATCAATTGGCAAGTAAGAAAAAGAACTGATATTGAGCAAGTGCGTGTGTTATTATTACCAGCGTAATGACCCTGAAAGACAAAACAAAATTTGTTTCAACACACGAATTCACATCAAGAACCTTGTAAACCAAACTTTAAAAAAAACAAGGAAACGAAGTATATTTCATTTATTTCCTCAGTAATTATTTCTAATGCCTGGTTAGTTTGATTATGGTTTTATTTCCCATGGTCTTTGATATTTTCATCGTGTTTGATATTTTTCTGGTTTGTAGTTATTCTTAACTTTTTTAGATTCTATCGCTTTCAATTCAAAATTAATTTCGTTTGTTGTTTTCTAAATCAATGCATTCATTTATTTCTGCTGAAACCAGTAGTCTTTGCTCCTCTTCTTATTTAAGCAGTGTTAAGTTTCGACTTCTCTACTCCTTGTTTACTCTGTCATCTCCTGTGCTGCGTTTTAATATCAGATCAGCTTTGGTGAGTGTTTTTGTTTGCGTTCTCTTCTCATGAGTGTTAGAATTTAATGATTTGTTTAATATTTTTCTTCTCTAAGGTGTCGGGCTGACAGAAAAGTTAGCACGCCGGGTGAAACATTTTGCCGTATTTTGTCTTTCTTTATGCTCAGACTTCAAATTCCGCCGATGTCGACTTTGCCTTTCATCCTTTCGGAGTCAATAAATTAAGTACAAGTTGTGTACAGGGCTCGATCTAATCGAGTGGCTCCCTCCCCAAATATTTCGCCCTTGTGCCTAGAATAGAAAAGAATATTAACTTGTACGGAAAATTACTACACAGCCACGCCTACGCCTATAATAAAAAAATATTTTTCTTGTTAATTTAAATAATATTGGAACGGGTGAAAATAAATGAAGAAACAAGTAAAATTAACAAATTCGCTTGATAACCCATGGTGTACCCAACCACAGTGCGAATGCGTCGTCGTTCGATCAGTTAGAAATAGTAGCACATTCGCCCCCAAAGAATAGCCTATTGTCTCAAATAAATGCAGGATATATTGTCAAGAAGAATAGAACAGAGTGTTTAACTGCATCGCTTTCACAGAAGGTTAAGGTCTTGGGTGGAATGTCTTCTATCAATGATATGCTCAATCAAGAGTGACATTATATCTAAATAACATCTTATCCTTATCTCTCTTACGCTAGCAGAAGAGCTAACTATTTAAAGGTAAAATATCATTTACAAAAAAACATTCGGGTAGTAAAGGCGCCATAACAGGAAATTAACTGACAGATTCTTCATTGAAAATGACATGTTAGAATGCTTTACTTCTCACACACAAATCGAATAAATTATGTATGTAGGTGTACGTGCGTGTGTTATGCAATCTGTAAACAATGTTTGCGAGTTAGCGTCTGTATCTGCGTCTCATATTCCGTATAAGCGATGTTTGTGAGTATGAGATGGTGTGTCTAGTTGTGGGAATATCTGATGTGTGTGACGCATAAACGGTTTGTTTGCATATACCAACACACTTATTTTGTTTATTCAATTTTCTTTACACTACTCACTACTCGCCTGTTTTTTATCTCGCAATCTCTTGAAGTATAAATCAATACACTCTGGTTTTCTGATTGTGATTTTTATATATACATATATATATA
>NC_068989.1:4244467-4246981 GCF_001194135.2 Octopus bimaculoides
ATATATATGTATATATATATGTGTGTGTGTGTGTGTGTGTGTGTGTGTGTGTGTGTGTGTGTGTGTGTGTAAACATATCTATATAACATATAAATACATAAATATATGCATGTATGTATATACACATGCATACTTACGCACATATATACACACTCATATAGATAGATAGATAGATAGATAGATAGATAGATAGATAGATAGATAGATAGATAGATAGATAGATAGATAGATAGATAGATATAAAATCTTAGTTAAAACGTTATAAAAGCATTTTATAGATATATAATGGAAATACATTCATAATATATGAAATAGTTTTTTCACGGACACACGCTCTAGCATACGCAACACAGAAATAACCCACGTGATGGTCAGCAACGGATATCAAAACGTGGAAACATTAACAGAATAACCACTTATGCACATATCCGATTATCTATGGTATTTTACACCGGAAACGATCGTTGAAATATAGAGAAACCTCTTAAAGTATATCTGCTTATAAAATAAAATGCACAAGTCTTTACATCTTACCTCAGCTCTTTGCTAATACGCTTTTCACAAGGAAAATGTTTTCTACACATTTATGAATTATTTATGCGATATTTGTCTCAGTGATCTTTAGAAGGTACATTACTCTCTGTTAATTACAAATTAGCTTTCTTATATTACAGAAACATTTATATTTTATCTGAGTTCATCACTAAAATACTTTACGCAATAAAAAGTATTTTAGACCACTTAAAATATTTTGTAATGTTAAATTCTATATTTCTCTATTTGCGTTCATAAATATTTTTTTTTCGGCCTTGAACCTTTTAACTTTCAGCTGATAACAGCAAATTCCATGATATCATTTGTTTAATGTTATGGTTTATATCATTTGTTTAATGTTATGGTTTATATCAACGCTGTAGTATATTCTATGATGCGAAAAATCTTATTATTTTCTTCGAATCTTTTTATAGGATAAACTGCTGTCGAAAATTGACGAACGGGACCTAGAGACAGCTATTAAAGAAGAAGAAGAAGTAAGTATTTGAAATACAATAATTCCAGAGCATGAATGAAGTATTTATCTGTTGTTTTTATTTTATTTACTCATGCATATTTCTTTCGATTCTAAATGGCGCGTTATTATTGAGATTAACCACCACCAGCCCCACCATCAGCAAAACCCATCAACAAAACCCATCAGCCGAGTTGTCTTTCACTGATTTTCAGAAAACATGGAAATATTCAACATGTATCATGTATTCATATCTGGTGAAAAATTATAAATGAAAGTCCTTACGCGAACATGCAACTTGCCAGAAATTGAAGCCAATTCTTCTTTAACTTAAAAGCTTTGCTGTATTGAATAGAGAAAGACGTATTCGAGAAGGTAGTTCTAAATGTACACATCTTTTACGTTTAGTGCTTGTTTTTCCATCCCATCAGATATTTCCCACGTCACTGACGTACTCAGAGAACAGTACTAAGAAATTTAAAGTCTTCGGTCCTCTAAACACGCCAAAACTGCGCTTGTAGACTGGTCTCTATTGCTGATGAGATTTCCATGTTTCTTCGTTTTGTGTTATTTATCTGTTAATGGTATCCAGATATCGTTGTTAGATAGACAGACAGACAAGTAGATATATATATATATATATAAATATATATATATATATATATACAGAGAGAGAGAGAGAGAGAGATTTATCGAAGTAGGCTTGTTAAACGTCAAGAGCTAAATGAATATGGAAAAGAAATGAAAAAATTTGTATGGTTTGACACTGAGGAAGTGAATGTGGGTGAGATATAAACAGATACTAAGAGGTAAGATAAACAGTGGGAGAAAGAAAGAAGGAGAACAAGAGAGAGAAGAAGGCAGAGATGGGTATGCATAAACACAGAGACTCCTACACCACACAAATTGCAAATATATTTAGATATGGAAGATTTTTTTTTAAATCATTGTGGGTAATATAAAGATTTTTGAATTTAATGTTTAGCTGCTTTTATTTCTGTCTTAGTGTTTCCTTTACACGGGAAATAAAATTAGTGGTTATAAATAATGAATAAGTTTCTAAATAGTGACATGAAAACCGAGAGAAAGAGGGGGTTCGTTTGATAGGTATGTAGGTAATTATGTACGAAGATAGGTAGAGATGGAGGCAGGCTAATGGAAGGGCATGGAGACATAGAGACGGGCATGTACGAGTTCGTGCGAATGTGTGCGAAGATATTTGTGCATGCATGTATTTATGTGTATATATATATATATCCATGCTCCTGGAATAAATGGAAAGAATTGTACAAAGCTGGGACGAAGCATCTTAGGTTGAAAAAAAAACACAGCAGATGGTTTTTTGAAAAAAATCTGATGGATAGATAGATACAGAGAGACGTGAGGGAGAGAGTGAAAGAGATGTGTATATATACATATGTGTGTGTATGTGTTTGTACACTTACACACAAGCTAATCAAAGTAGTGATATATATATGTGTATATATATATATATATATATATAT
>NC_068989.1:4248665-4251687 GCF_001194135.2 Octopus bimaculoides
CAAAGGTTGAGATGGTGAGATGGTTGGGTGGTTAGAAACACTGCATTATGGGAAAACATTTAATGGAAGTTTCAGATTTAATAAGAGAACAAAGAAAGAGAAAACAAGAAGTTTAAAAAAAAAATGAACAAATACGTTTTGTGTTCTTAATGACTGGCGTAGAGTATTTTCATTGAGTACACAATCATCATCATCATAATTATTACTACTACAACTCTTCGCATTATCATCATCATCATCATCACGATCATCATCATCATCATCATCATCATCATCATCATCATCATCATCATTATCATTATTATTACATAAGGCGGCGAGCTGGCAGAACCGTTAGCACGATGGACGAAATGCCTTTGCGAGTTCAAATTCCGACGAGGTCGACTCTGCCTATCATCCTTTCGGGGATCGATAAATTAAGCACCAGCGAAACTCTGGTGTCGACGAAATCAATTAGTCCCCTCCCAACAAATTTGAGGCCTTGTGCCTCCAGTAGAAAGGATCATCATTATTATTATTATTATTATTATTATTATTATTATTATTATTATTATTATTATTATTATTATTACAGGCGGCGATTCTGGCAGAATCGTTAGCACGCCGGGCGAAATTCTTAGCTGTATTTGGTCTGTCTTTACGTTCTGACTTCAAATTCCGCCGAGGTCGACTTTGCCTTTCATGCTTTCAAGGTCGATAAATTAAGTACCAGTTGCGTACTGGGGTCGATCTAATGAAGTGGCTTCTTCCCCCAAAATTTCAGACCTTGTGCCTATAACAGAAAGGATTATTATTATTGTTATCATTATTATTATTATTATTATTATTATTATTATTATTATTATTATTATTGTTATTATTGTTGTTGTTGTTGTTGTTTTTGTTGTTCTTGTTGTTGTTATTATTATTGCTATTGAGGTTAAAGTTTTTTTTTTTAATATTGATTATCAATAAATCACTATTAATATTACTACAACTAGTACGGGTAGTATTACTGCTTCTACTACTACTACTACTACTGCTCATATTTCTAATGTTATCTCATTTACTACTACTAATAGTTTTGCAATTTTTCACGTATCTGCTTTATAGGAAGTCCATTCCCGTGAGCCACAGGTGCATAAAGTTTGCTCCTTTCTTGTGTGTGCGGCTTGCTTTGATGTCGTTTATAGAGTTATTTCCTTATTATTTCAGTTGCGCTTTTTAATGGTATTTTTTGTGTAATACGTGAATTTTGTTTGTCATTCTAGTTATATTTTGTGGTAGTGGTTAAACTTAACATATTGTGATTTTGTGTGTTTGCCATATTTTTTTACAAAAATACACACTCATATACATATTATCAACTGGGATATTTTTTACTGTTGTATATCTTTCTCTTACATCCATACCATAACATAAATACTAACCCTAAGAACAAAGAAACGGACACAGAGACAAGACTGCAACTGACCTCCGGTATGGAGGTAATGACATTTACAAGGTCGCGAACAGCGACAGAATGGATTCACAAAAATAACTAATTGATTCTTTAATGAATGACTAATGAAACAATGAAATAGTTAATTGTTTAAACAGTTAACCAATTGACGGATAATAAAGAAGAGAAACAGAACCAGAGCGTGTCTTTATCATTGGTACAATCAACTTCTCGAGACAACAGAATCTCCACGCTCTAGATGTTTCCAATATATATATATATATATATATATATATATATATATATATACACATATATATATACATATATATGCATACATACATATATATATTATTTGAAATATATATTCTATATATTCATATTGGTGAAATCCCAAATTTGTAATAATATATGCATAGATATATGCATATATATATGTATGTATATATATACATATATATATAGACATATATAAGAGAGATAATATGATGTCATTAATGCACCCTTAGTCTAGTTTATCGCCACTCCTCACCCTAGGGGATGTAGCTTTGATGATTTTCCAGTACACGGAGTTGTAATTCCGCATTACTACAGTTTACAGATGGATTTGTTGAGAAGAGTAGAGTCTCTAGTACAAAAGGAATGTGCGTGCTGTGTGTATCTACTTTTAAAACTATATTCGTTTCGCCGTAAGCCAATGCAGTGTAATTCTTCTTGACAACACCTGCGGTTGTTTTCTTTGATCTGCACATAGAAACCTTTGAGATGCACTTCACCTTAAGTTGACGGAAAATCATAGCATAGCATCAGTATGAAAGTTGCTTTTATTTGTTTGTGTGTGTGGTGGGGGCGTGTATTTGATTTTGATTATTACATTTTCCTGTTTTTTCGTATGGTTGCATTTCACATCCTCTCTGTTGTTAAACCGCCCTGCACGCATCAACAATGGAAGCCTGAGTACCATCGACGACACATTTCTAACAGTACTTCTTCTATTCAAGTAACAGTATTACAATCTCTTAGAGCATAATCCTTCCCATACTTCCTCCATTGACAAACAACCATTTCCACGTTGTTATCTTCTGATCATAGGCGACTAAATAAAATTTATCAATTCGATGCTTCGTAATTTTCTTTCATAGACCGACAGAAATTATCAAATGTGTCTAGGCACACTGAGTAGGGACACAGTGAATCTCAGATTTGGACGAATGAAATCTGCCATTTATTAATTGGTTAATGAATCTCTAATTTGCATATGCAAAAGTTTCAATATGATTTAAAATTCCTGGCTTTAAGGGGATCCTAGGATGCTTAAAAGGTATCATGGGATGCTTAAAAATTCCAGGCTTTAAGGGTATCACAAAAGGCGTGTATGGAGGCTCAATTTTCAGAATTCTTTTACAGATACAAGTGTGTGAATCTGAGAGGTGAATATGTTGAATAAAATCATAATTAATTAATCCTCCTGTATTTTCTTTTATCCAAAGTCAGGAACTTTTCAGCACACACAAATTCAAAATAATTATTTATATATACAAACACACACACACACACACACACACACACACACACACATATATATATATATATATATATATA
>NC_068989.1:4252317-4255731 GCF_001194135.2 Octopus bimaculoides
TATATATATATGTATGTATGTATCGATATATATGTATGTATATTGTACTTTCTCTATTGAGGCTTTCGAAGCTTTGGACATTAAGACATTCTTTTACAGTAATGTAAATAAATAAAGAACGCTTTTATTCTCATTCTAACGTTTAAGAATGGTTCCGCCTTTCTCGCTATGAAAGTATAAGAAGTATTTGTCTGCAAAGCGTGAAAGCATTTGTCATATGAAAACATGGGAACACTGTCTCATAGTTGTCATGTTTCAGAACTATTTCGGAGTAATTCATTGTTACATGTAGCAATGTACTATTTACAGAAAGCAGAACAGAGAGCAAAATAATGGCATAATCGGGGGAAATGGTTGAAAATAAGAGTGAAAATGTATTACATTAAGTGAGAGTGAAACAGACAGACAGACAGAGAGTCAGAACAGGAAGGGGAAGGGCGAGAGGAAGGAGAGAGAGAAGAGAAGGAAGTCATATGGAAACATGACAGAAAGCTAACGTGAAAAGAGATCCATGTACCTTCGGTGAGAATTGGAGTAGGAGTGTCAGATGATCGAGAAAAGGAGAGAAAGGGGATATATAAAAGGCAGATAACTGGAAGTAAAGAATATATATATATATATACATATACATAGATATAGACACACACATATACATATATGCTAGTAAGTGAAAAACGTTTTTTTTTTCTTTCATAATTCACATAGTTTCCATGTTCGGTTTTCAAGTTACGTTTAGAAGTCTTTCAAAATTTTGATCTCTATTGACATCGAAGTTTTTACTATGTGCATGTATGTGCGTGCGTGCGTTCATGCATGTGCTTGTGTGTACGTGTGTGTGCATGTGCATGTATGCGTCTATACGGAGAGAGAGAGAGGGGGGGAGAGAGGGAGAGAGAGGTAGGAAGAAAAGAGTGGAGAATTAAAATAGTTAATGAGAAAATAGGATAATGGAAAAGAGATTGACTTTTTCGAATTGCAATTTTCTCTTCCACCATTACTTAATTGTTGCACTGCAAATTATGTCATCAATTGCTTTTATTATTATTATTATTGTTATTTAATCTAAGCCCAGCTGATTAGAATGTTAAAACAATTAGAAATATCGTGCTCCAAGTAACCTCAGTTGCCAAGAATCTTCTTAAGTATCCTAGCTGTCCCTAAAATACTGTTTTCTGGACCTGAATTAAACAAGGTTTTATGCCTGTTTCCTCTATCCATCTTATTATCATTATTATTATTATTATTATTATTATTATTATTATTATTATTATTATTATTATTATTATTATTATTATTATCATCATCATTATTATTATTATTAGCATCTTCTTTCAGTTCTGTTTCCATTTCTTGCCGAGTGTCGTCCTGACACCTAGGGCAGAGAAACGTACTGTATACATTGGTAGGCCATTAAAACAAGCCCACCAGATTGTCCATTTACAGAGTCATGTGACAGAGAAAAAAGGGAAGACGGAGAGAAAGAGGAAAGAATGAAAGAAAAGAAAAGTAAACAAATAAGATAAAAATGGGAAAAAGGAACGAAAATTTACAACGATTAATACGTGTGACTATTATTAATATTTTTATGCGAGCTGGCAAAGTCGTGGGAGAATTAGAGAAAATGCTTATGGATACTTCTTCCGGCAACATTACATTCGAAATTTAAATCCCGCCTTTCAGAGTTCAAATCGTGCTTTGTTTCTTTTTGGGTCTCTAAAATAAAGTAACTCCTCAAATACTGTGGTCATTGCTGTCGACAATGCCCTTTCCCTAACACTACTGGCCCTGTGAAAATGTCGCTGATTGCTACACGGACAGCAAATCTTTGACCTATCAGTTCTTTAGAGTAAGTGATACGATAATAGCTTAGAGTAATCCGTACGATTCCTCCGCTGGACTGTCAAAGCGTTGTCGTCATCATCCTTGTTATATGCGCAAATCCTGAGTTCACGTGAAGCCATGGGGAAAATCACTTGCCATGGTTGAATCGAAGTGGATCGAATATCGTTATATGAATCACAGATCTTAAATGGTGATGCACACACACACACACACACACACACACACACACACACACACACACACACACATGTATGTATATAGATCACATGATCATGTTGTTATACATCACGGATGACAATACAGTTTCCGTCGTTTTAACTTTCGAATGACGCCTGTCCGCTTGTCAGTTGCAGTATTCCCCATTCACACCTGAGTTGACTGTAGCAGAGTCAAATAAAATATTTTGTTTCAGAACACAACGCACCACTCACTTTGGGAGTCGAACTCACGACCTAGAGAACGTGAGTGCAGCACTCTTACCACTAAGCTACCCACCTTCCCATATATATATATACCAAGAGAGAGAGAGAGAGAGGAAAGAGACAAAGAATTGTCATTTTGCCATGTAGAGAAAAAAGTGGGTGGTAAAGAATCAGTATTAAGTGTTTTGCTTATGTGTGTGTGGGTGTGTGTGTGTGTATGTGTGTGTGTGTGTGAAAGAGAGAGAGAGAGAGAGAGAGAGAGAGAGAGAGAAAGAAAGAGAGAGGATTAGAAAACAAGAAGCAGAGAGAGACAGACACACAGACACACAGAAACAGAGGGAAAAGAAGACACAAAGGAAGCGAGAGAAATTGAAAAACTACTGAATGAACGAGAGAGAGACGAGCTGTAGGAATGTGTTAATTGAAAATTACACACAGCGAGACAATGAATGTATTGATTGTCGACCGAGATGGCGACAACTAAATAGTATAGTGACAATGATCTGCACACACACACACACATACATACACATAAAGCCACACCCGCATGCAGATACAATCAAATATGCACACAGGTAAACATTCATTCACACAGATGTACATACACACACGTGCATACATATACACAAATGAAGCAGTAAACAAAGTACTAAATAAACAAACATGCAGCAAAAATATTGTAATTCACAGAAATATCAATGACAACTATGCGCGCCTTTACAGATGGGTGTATATGAGTGTATATGAGTGTATATGAGTGCGCACACACATATCACTATTTGCTATACTTATAGTACATATGTGCATGTGTATGAATGTGTGTGTGGTATATATATATATATATATATATATATATATATATATGCCTATGTATGTATATAGAGAGCAAGAAAACTACGTATTAAATTCACACACCGCCCCTTCTATTCAATTCACATAATGCTCCTGCGATTGACGATAATGCTCTGTTTTTCGGTTGCAGTTTAGCACATAGAGACTGAATGAATATATACATATATATGCATACTATATATATATATATATATATATATATATATGTGTGTGTGTGTGTGTGTATATATATACATACATATAGGCATATCATGTATATAGAGATATCTGTTCATATATATATATATATATATATATA
>NC_068989.1:4256447-4259282 GCF_001194135.2 Octopus bimaculoides
CGAGAACATTTTTAAATAAGATCTTCCATTTGCGTTACATTTAATTACATTCCTTTCTTATATTCTTTCGTATTTACATTTCCTTTCTTTTCCGAATAGACCCCCACCCCACCCCACCCCCAGCCATCCGCTGAAGATGAGGGAGACGTTGACGTTAGAGGGGGAAAAAACTCTAGCAATTAGATGTATGTGCACTCGTAGGTGCACTCGTAACGTGTGTTCATACAGACATATATGAGTGTGAGTGTGAGTGTGCGTCCGTGTGTGTGTGTGTGTCTGAATGATATATACACACATACACACACACATACACGCACTCGCAGGCAAAACTAAAACAACTAGTTTTTAGTCCCGCTTCGTGGCACCTTGCTCAAGTGCCTACCGATATATTTTTGCGTCCATCAATCCCTTGTATTCGGTTCGCTATTGTGAGGTCATGCGTTCGATTCCCAGCGGTGCACTGGTTACTGGAGCAAAATGCTTTATTTAACGTTGTTTTATTCCATTCAACCGGCCAAAATGGGATGTACGTGTAACTGAAAGGGCCAGTCGTGTCACACTCTGTGTCGCACTGAATCCCCTTGAGAACGACGTTAAGTGAATGGCAATTTGTGGGGTTACAAGTTAATTTCATGAGTAGGCTGTTCCGTTAATCGGACTGACTGCAACCCACGTCGTCGAAACTGACAGAGTATCAATAGTATTTGTGTACGGGTGGGTGGGTGTGTGTGTGTGTATGTGTGTATGTGTGTGTGTGAATGTATGCGTGCGTGTGTGAGTATGCGTGTGTGTGTGTGTGTGCTTATTTTTCCAGTCAATTTTCTTTCGAAATGGATATAATCATTGAGTTGATGACTGATTACGTTTCCGTATTCGTTCTATAACTTATGAGTCAATTGTCTGACGAATGATATTGTATAAATGTGTCTCTAACAGATTACATCTTCGATTTCGTTCCGTAGTTTATCAACTCAGTTGTCGTAGGAATAATAAAAATATTCGTATAAGAGCTTATGTGATTTCCTTCAATAGTTAAGATAATGTTTGTTTAACGCATGACATACATAGAACGCAAAGGGAAAATCTTACAAATACTTTTAGTTTCAAGGCCGTATCTTGCTTGTTTAAGCATTATACAGAAACAAACTGCATTAATATAAAGCCAGTCATGCAGACGTCGTTCACTGAAGAGGATAGCCATTCCTCCTGTCAAATAATCATTAAAAAGACTGTATTGGGAAAATCAATTGAAATACAAAAGCACTGCATCAGTTTCACTTGAAAGAGAAATTCTGTAAGGAAGTTTTCAATATTATTGGATGTTCTTAAAAATCAAAGTTAACTAATAATAACAATCGTTTGCACTATAGGCACAAAGCCTGAAATTTGAGGAAGGGAGGAATAATCGATTACATCGACCACAGCGCGTAACTGGTACTTAATTTTATCGACCCCAAAACGATGAAAGGCAAAGGCGAATCCGGCGGAGTTCGAACTCAGAAAGTAGCGGCAGATAAAATACCTATTTCGTTATTGCCCACAAGGGGCTAAACATAGAGGGAACAAACAAGAACAGACGAACGGATTAAGTCGATTACATCGACCCTAGTGCGTAACTGGTACTTAATTTATCGACCCCGAAAGGATGAAAGGCAAAGTCGACCTCGGGGAATTTGAACTCAGAACGTAACGGCAGACGAAATACCGCTAAGCATTTCGCCCGGCGTGCTAACGATTCTGCCAGTTCGCCGCCTTATTCCCCCTTCCTCAAGTTTCAGACGATGGGGGTGGGGGTTGATTAGGCGGAACAGATTGCTCAGACGGTGATAAAAATGAGGATGGTGGTGAAAGTGATGCTGTATAAAGCTTATGATTCAACTAACGAAGATTATGATGAGGAGGACGCTGATGGTATACGATACGTTGGTCCTGATTACGAATGGGATGCTGATGACTATAATGGCGATTATAACGACTATAATGGTATTATTGACCGTTATGATGATGACGGTGATGATGACGACGACGACGACGATGACGATGATGGTGAGGAGGAGAAGGAGGAGGAGGTGGAAGAGGAAGAGGAGAATGTTAATCATGATGACTACGATGACGATGACGACGATGACGATGATGGATTCATGATGGTAATCATGGGATTTTAGGATTATCAGCAAATTGATGATCAACTTGGCGATGATGATGACTTTCATTGGGATAAAACTGATCGCGACAGTTCTTATTGATAATGAGGAGAAAAAGGAGGAGGAAGAGGAGGAGGACGGCGGCGACGACGACGACGATAACGACGACTACTTCAGTGATTACAATGTTAAGGAAACGACCAAAGATAATTAGAAGGAACACGCGAGTTATAAAGAAATGGGCCGAAGAAAAATTCCTAATGTTAGATATTGTTGCTATTTCTCTCATTTGGTTTGTTGCTCATATTGCAATTAGCAACGTTTTCCTCGCAGATGCAAGTGTTATTGTTGTCGTTCATGTTGTTGTTTCTGATGACGATGCTGCTTGTTTTGTTGGCTGTTCAAGTTTCGCTTTTTGCTCTTATTAGCGTTCCCTTTGCATAATGAATGCTATTGGAGTAGAAATAGTAAAATAGCAATAGTTATTAGAACAGTAGTAGTGGTAGTCGTGATAATGATAATAATAATAATAATAATAATAATAATAATAATAATAATAATAATAATAATAACAATAATAATAATAATAATTAAAATAATGATGATGTTGATGATGATTATCATAATAATAACAATAATAATAGTTTCGTTATTAAATAATTATAATAATTACAATAAAATTGTTAATGTT
>NC_068989.1:4259302-4260949 GCF_001194135.2 Octopus bimaculoides
ATAATAATAATAATAATAATAATAATAATAATAATAATAATAATAATAATAACAATAATAATAATAATAATTAAAATAATGATGATGTTGATGATGATTATCATAATAATAACAATAATAATAGTTTCGTTATTAAATAATTATAATAATTACAATACAATTGTTAATGTTAGAAATCATCATCTTCTTCGCCATCATCATCATCATCATCATCATCATCATCATCATCCTCATCATCCTCATCATTATCATTATTATTATTCTTATTATTATTGCCTTCATTTTAAATACCATTATTATAGTTAAGAATCATCATAATTATTTTTATTATCGCAATTTTTAATATTACAATAGTTATTGTTATTATTATTGTTATTATTATTATTATTATTATTATTATTATTATTATTATTATTATTATTATCATTATTTCCTTCGTTTTAAATACCATCATTATAGTTAAAATCGTCATCGTCATCATCATCATGAGCTCATGAACGTTATCAAAATCATTGGTTCTCTTTTATATTAATCCTTCTCGTTACTGTTGCGTAATCAATCTCTCATTTTTAACCCATACCTTCTCTCTCTCTCTCTCTCTCTCTCTCTCTCTCTCTCTCTCTCTCACGTGCGGTACCTATGTATACATATACACATATGTACACATGCGCACACGCACACACACGTATGTATGCGTGTGTGTATTAACCTGCCGATTATGTGTGTATATGTATGTATTTGCCTCTTAGCTTCGCACTAAATTTGTGCTTCCTTCTCATATTCAACAAACGCATGCAGGGTAACAACGCAGGAGATCAGGTATATACTCATGCACTTGGGTACACCGGCACACTGGCGCACACGAAGAAAAATGCAATTCTCTATACTCAAGCGCAATCAAAACACGCACGCATTACAATAAATGCAAGAGGATTTCTAAAAGATATCCAAAGGATAATTAATATACATGGTTTCCGTTAAATTGAATTTAACAAAGTAAATAACAAAAAAAAACGTGTGTTTTGACATTTCTATTCGCACGAATAACATTCAATTATGAAGATGAAAAAGAGAAGAACCATTGGCTTATAATTAAAGTCAAATCAGAGAAAAATTTAGAAAGAAAATAATAATTTGGGGAGGCTGGTTCAACAGAAACAGGAACATGAACAAAACTCAGCATAATTGTGTATTGATGCTTCTGGCACGTTGTTATATGAATAGATGCACCCTGGTGGCAAAATTGAACAATTTATTATTATTATTTATTAGGAGTAAAGGCGGCAAGCTAGCAGAATAGTTAGCAGCTCGGCCATAATGTTTAACGACATTTTTAAGAATTTGTTTTTGTTTCTGAGTTCAGAAAGCACCAGATGAACACCCGGGTTGCTGCAATTTTTTTTCCTCCATCTTCCTTTTCTATTGGACTTTTCTCTGTTTCTGAAGAAGAGTTTTGCTCGAACCGTAGAACCACCTTTCTTTCCTTCGTAGATCGTCTGCTGATGCTTTATATGTTCCACGTCCTCGCGTTGTTTTCTTTTTTTCGCTTGTTCGTTTTTGAGGGATTTACTATATATATATATGTGTGTGTGTGTGTGTAGATCGATAGATACACACGCACATACATATGTGTATATGTATATATAT
>NC_068989.1:4263844-4264288 GCF_001194135.2 Octopus bimaculoides
ATATATATATATATATATATATATATATATATATATATATATACACACAAAAAAAAATAGTTACACGTAGACTTAATAGCCAGCGGGATATTCACCAATCGTTCCTAAAAAGAATTATTCTCGTATAGGTTTTAAATGTGATAACAAGAATTAGTTTCTTCTCTACTCTTCTTAATCCTATTATTACAGATAAACATGTAAATTTATCAGGATATATAAAGACAATTCACTGGTATATAACTTTAGAACATGTGTACAACAGTTCCATATAACAAGATTCTTTCGTTGCAAAAAGATATCTCTATGTACGCATGTATACATACATACAAACATATAACATATATATCTATGTATCTAGCTATCTATTTATCTATCTATCTATATATATATATTGTTACACCTATGAAAGTATATATATATATATATATATATATATATATATAT
>NC_068989.1:4265211-4266184 GCF_001194135.2 Octopus bimaculoides
ATATGTATGTATGTATGTATGTATATGTATATGTATGTGTATATGTATATATATTATATTATATTATATTTGTCACTATGTGTTAAAATTTCTGAGAGTGTAAATACCTTAAAATGGCGACTGTGTATAAAAAAATATAAACTTTTATGTGTGAATAAATTGTGCTTAACTGAATATATATGTATGTCTGAATGTTTGTTTGTGTGTATGCGTGTGTGTGTTTGTGTGTGTGTGAACATGTCTGAATGTGGGTGTTTGTGTGTGTTTGTGCGTGTGTATATAATACATACATGATATATATAATATATGAACATATATATATATAGATGTTCGCGTGTACGGATGTATATACAAATTGTGTCCTTATGTACGTGTGTATGCATGTATAAATGTATACTGTGTCATTTTACATAGCGTATACTCTACAGTGATAATAAATAAGTTAATTAAAGCAAGCTATTCAAATCATATTATTCCACCCACTACGAATCATCAATAGGTGTGTAGATTCTTGGAGTTGACGTTTTAATAAGGAACGGAATAAAATCAGATATCGGAAAACTTATTAATAGATTTAACGTGGAATGAATGACAGAAATAATAAATATCGGAATATGAGATCTCACTAACAATTGAATGTGTGAATGTCTGAACATCTGAATAAATGTACTCAATGGAAGCACACATGTACACTCACAAATACACACATACACACAAACATAATATATGTATGTATGTATGTATGTATATGCGTGAGTGTATGTAAGGCGATGGGTGTTCTTCTACCTGTATAGAATAATTGTATTATATGATATATATTTGCGTGTATGGGTTGGGAAATGAATGTAATAAAACGACTATATTAAAAATCGAAGAATGGTTGCAAAAACAACGTAGCAAAATTGAATCTTACTTGATCTAAACTTTAATCACCAAAGATATCTATTGTAATATATGTGTATGTATACATATA
>NC_068989.1:4266450-4270475 GCF_001194135.2 Octopus bimaculoides
ATATATATATATATATATATATATACATGTGTATCACGTAAATCTACAAATTACATTTCGATGGCACTTTTTCTTAAACTTTGCTTCATTCTTATCTAACCAAAATATTAACCATGTAACATATATACGTGTGTGTGTGTGTATGTATGTGTGTGTGTGTATGCATGTGAGTGTATGTATGTATCTATACATGTATATATATATATACTTTACCTATGTAACTGATGAAAGATTGGGAATGTCATTATTTAAATATTCAAATATTTAGTATTTTGGAAAGTAAAATTAAGAATATTATTACCAATTTTTAATTCAAATTCATAAGATCCACAACGATTTTAATCACTCTATACGGTTTATGATAGTTTCAATGACGCCCTAAAATTGAAATAAAAAATATGTATGTATACATATATACATATGTTTATATACATCACATTTACATCCACATAAGTATAGAAATACGTATTCTAGCATATTCGAGAAGGTAGTTGAAGGTGATAGAGTTTATACTGTATATAACTGATGACGTCACATTTTTAGTATACAAATTTTCACATAAATTCTCACGTATTTAACTTCAGAATACTCTTCTAATATACTGGAATCGAATTGCTCTTATACACAATTTAGGTCGTGCAAGTAGCCTACAGACAAATTCTTCTACCTCAAAATAATTTCATGCAATTAAAGGCTCACATGTATGTATATATTCATACATACATACAAACACACACACACACACACACACACACACACACACACACACATGTATATATGTATATATATGTATACATGTTGGTGTGTGTATGTGTGCGTGTGCGTGTACGCGCGTATGTATGTGCACATGTATGTATACATGCATATATATATATATATATATCTGTGTGTGTATACATAATATATTAACGCTACTGAGTTCTCTAATTATTATATCTAGTGTAGTACATGCATCTGGTGACAAAAGCCACATTATTGCCTTGCTATTAAATTATGATTTATATTCCATGTATTTCATTCATATCCAATGAAATATTTAGTTAACTCCAGATACACATTTGGAATATCACCGGGCGTCGTAGCCAGTACTTGTTTTTCCAAATTGAAGCGTTAAAAAACTTACCTAGAAACCTAGAAAGTTTATTGTTCTTGCAAAAATCGTGCAAGGGTGTCTTAGAACTGCTCATTAAAAAGCAGTTTCTCTCTGGCAAAGAGTAATTAATAAGTAGTTAATTGAAAATAATGCAGACGTATGCAGTCCAAGCAATCGGAGATATGAATTCTACGTTGAAGCCAGGTTTCTTTGCATAACATTTATCGTATACTTGTTCCCGTTATTGGATTACGTCATGCCGTTATAAACCCTTGGATGGTTTAGTCGAACAAATTGACACCACTAATTATGTTTTTTTTTAATTGCTAGTAATTTAATCTATGTGTTTTGCTAAAGCACTAAGTTATGGGCTGTAAACAAACTAATATCGTTTGTCCCACAGAAGTGGGGAACAACACAAATACAAAGTCACATACACATACATAAGTATGTATGTGCATGTATATATATATAGGACGGGCTTCCTCACAGTTTCCGTCGACCAAGGCATTGGGCAGCCCCCGGGCTGTAGTAAATTTCAATTGCCTAGCGTGCCGCGCAATGGGATTGAACCCGAAACTACATGGTTGCAAAGCAATCTTCACCACTGAGTTTGCTTGCGCTTACACTTGACAACTTGCTCTAGAAAACACTTGAATGTGGAATGCAATTTTATCATTCTCAAAATTATCAAGTAAGTCTCAAAATTATCAAGTTAATAGCATAAAAGTAATAACTGTGGCAGACGTAAGAGAAAATCAGCCAGAAGCCTAGTGACAGAAGATTACTACTTACGAGCGATAGTCAGTTGAATATATTTTAATTATAATGTTAATTAATACACCTGAGAAAAACATAGGTCAAATGTTACGTCTTTCTCTTTCTTGTGAATTCGGAAACTGCATACAAAGCTAAATTCATTGATAAAGAAGACTAGAGTTTTAAATCCTAATTAGCACATGATGCGTGCCCCTGGTAGCTAACTATTATAGGGGAGGCAATCACATATAGATAAAGTTAAGGTCAGGCAGATTTGAAAATGTGGAATTTATATCAAAGAGTAAAGATGGTGTATAGAGCATGCACAGTTTTCTATTGTACACATTAAAAAATTCTTAAAGTTTCTAGTCATTGCTAGCCAAGTGTAGCGCTATTTCATCCTTCTTTGAAATCATTAGCATGAAATGACTTGAAACAAATAAAATAAGCTAAATTCGACATTTTACGAAGTTAGACATTTTTATAGAGAGAACATAGATTATAGTTTAAAAGGTAGAAATTAATTTCAAGGCACAGTACAAAAACAAATTTTTTTTAAGATTGCATCGAGGTATGACTACAGTTTTAACATGGTCTTCATATGAATTATATTTAAAAACGGGGATAAAATAAAAATTTCAAATTACAAAGCAACTAATAAGTGACAACACATGAAATTTAATAAACATTGCTTGCGTCTTTTGTTTCCTTGTAGCAAAAATAACATGTAACTATTTAGGGGCTGAGGAACTAAATAATACCTTCAAATTAATGTCATCAGTTGCGTAATTATCGAAATTCAGTATACATATATATATACATATATATATATATATATATATATATATACATGCAAATATTTATATATATATGTGTGTGTATACATATATATGTATATATATACATACTCATATATATATATAGTATATATATATGTATGTATATATGTATATAAATATATGTATTTATGTATTTATTTATGCATGAATGAATTTATGCATGCATGTATGTATGCATGTATGTATATATGTATGTATATATTTATACATAGATATTTCAATACATTTTAAAGATACAAATAGACGAATATATATCTATGTCAGGATATACACGAAAAGTCTGTGAGTGACCAACATAAAATTTTGACTAATATATTTGGACTACTTCTTAAAACAAACATTAATATTTATTAAATCAATCATACCAAATGTAAAAAATGCCTTTTTAAGAAATGGGTCACTTTATAATTTTATTCTAATAATCAGCGACTTCTCAATTCGTGCATTTGGTTAGCTTCAGGGACAATAGTTTAAGAGCTCTGTAAATTGTAGCTATGGGGGTGTCAAGAAGACATACAGTTTTAGAACAAACCAATTTGGCAGAATCCATCACCGCTTTCCATACCCTACTCATGAAATGAGTTGGTGCCAGTATTTCAATATAACTCGTGGCATTAATGGAAGTTTTACAATAGTACTGACGTATTTCATCATCAGAATAAGTAAGGGGAAGAAGTCTAGAAATAGGTGATTGATTTGTCAGTTGTGAAAAGATTTGCCCCGGACACAGGGAAGCCTGGACTTGTGATGGAAAACGAACGATAGCCATTTTGTGTGCTTGTACAGTACCCTATCGATTCTGCCAGACACAACTCTCTCTGTTCAAACCTTATATGTGATTATCTACTCGCGTGTGCATGTGTGTATGTGTGTGTGTGCGCTTTGCGTGTGTGTGTGCGTGGGTGTATGTGTGCATGTGTGTGTGTGCGTGTGTTTTTGTGTGCGTGTGTGTATGTGAGTGCGTGTGTGTGTGTGTGTGCGTGTTTTTAAATCAATGTATTTTTTCTCAAATATAAAAAAAATAATTTTTAACAAATAAATACACACAAATACACACACACACACACATATATATATAATATATATGTATGTATATATGTGTATATTCATGTATGTATATATATATATATATATATATTTGTATGTATATCTATATGCGTGTATGTATGCATGTGTGTATGTATGTATGTATATATGGTGTGCGTTCATACTGTGTAGACGGTTGAAGGACACTTTTTCTGAAACGTATAAGATACTACAAATTTATCTTCGGTATATATGTGTGGATGTGTGTGTGTATACATACATGTATATATATATATATATATATATAT
>NC_068989.1:4271363-4273461 GCF_001194135.2 Octopus bimaculoides
ATATATATATATATATATATATACATATATATATATAGGGTGAGAGAGTCAGAGAGACAGAATAGACAGACAGACTGAGACAGAGAGATATGTATTTTAATGCATAAGTGTCCTGGGGTCGCTTGCTAATTTTGCAATGCAGGTATGAACGGAAATGTGAAATATTTAAAGTATAAAGAAATATGAAAACAAAAATATTGAACAAATGGTGATAAACAAACGTAGAATCAAGACATTTTCTGAAAAAAAAGGGAAAAAAAACGAAAACCCAGAAAAAATAATCACAAATATCTTATATAGTTCTTAGATTGAAGAGTGGTATAAATCTCCGTCGTTCTTACTGCATGTATGTAGTGAATCTGTAGAAAGATTCCTGAAAATCGTAGTTCTTGAAGTAGGATGGAATTCTGTTTAGCGAATAAACATTAGTCCAGCATAGACAGTACATCTTTGAACATTTTCTTGCATGAAATAATTCTATAGGTGTTTTCTATATTAACAAAACAAAAAAAAAATGATAAAGAAAAATATTGTCAGGAGTTCTTCCGTTTTTCCTTTGTTTTTTTTTTTGTTTTTTTTTCGTTTTCATATCCTGTTTTAGTTTTTCATCTCCAGTTCCTATGGTTGATACTCTCATACAGGTTGACAGATATAATCTGTTTCCCGTTTTAAAACCATCATTTGGCCCACTAGGCTACTTTTAAGTGCATACATTCCGTTTCAAGTATTCGGATCAGGTCCTGGGTCTTCTTCTTTAGTCTCAAAGGTCCTGGAAAATGTCATAGGTGTTGCCCTTCCTCCTGTGACTAACACGTTAGAAAGCCAAAAGAATTCCAGCCCTCCGAAAGTGAGAGTTTAAACTGAGAGGACATATTTGATTAAACGTGTTGAAACGTTAAAACAATTTTTGAAGTATAAGAGATCGGGGCAACTTGATGGATTGACTGATTACGTGTGGAGAAATGAAAGAATTGACATTGCAAAAATTGATGCAGCTGTGAATGGATTTGTAGATGAGTGAATATTGATTTCTCGGTGTGGATTGATAGATTGCGAGAGGAATAAAGTGGAACATGACTCGACAGATAAACGGATTGATTAATGGGTGCATTGAAGGATGTATGGATATAACCATCTGTGAATGAATAGATGGATGGAGTAATAATTTCTTAGTAGAACGAATGTAACAAAGAGGGACGAATGTATTGATTAGCATGAAAGGACTGATGTATCAATGGATGGAAAAAGTGTTGTATGAATATGTCATATTTTGTTTTAAAATCAAAAGAGAAATGAACACTACAAATTTACGAAAGACGTTAAACGGGAAATCTGAAGAAATACAACAGGAAGTTTATGTGATTACTAAAAGTTGATGCAACGAGTATTGTTGAAAAAAAACCCCAGCTGCTGGAGAATCAAAGCCGCAAATCTGGGTTCCATTCCTTACTGAATCTCCTTTATTTCACGCTACACTGCTAATGCCCTGGAAATATGGCCGGATGTCATGACTTTCAGATTTTCCTTCTCTTCAAATATTTAGTATTTGTGAAAAGTCAAAATTGATTTTAAAATGTACATTAAAAATGATGGGGCAAGCGGGGTTGAGAAAGAGATATAATACAGAAGACTAGAATGTCCAGTCTGGGTTTAGATTCTTGTTTGACGCCTATTAATTTCACTTTAAAAAGCTGAAGGTCCGTGGATGAAGAACGCGATCGTCACACAACGTCAATAAATGCCTCTTCTATAAAGTTTGAGTGTAATGCCTATACAAATAGCGAACGGTACAAAGTGATTCCAAATCGATGAATTGGCATCATCTTCTGAGGCTTACGATTACAAATGTTGATGTTTCTCGAATTTGAATTCCAACTTGGTTGAAAGCAAAACGACTTTCATCCCTAAGAGATTCTTTTATAAAATCAAACGAAAAGGATAAACACCGGTAAAAAAAAAAAACTGTGATTGTTTCAGCAAAGTATACGACTCCCTACACAGAGCTGGCCTAATAAAGGGAAGATATCTGCACTCAAATTTGAAGCAGCGATATGTATACATACATACACATATATATGTATGTATATATACATATATA
>NC_068989.1:4273525-4274398 GCF_001194135.2 Octopus bimaculoides
TATATATATATATATATTTACATACATGTAAAAGTTAAAATGTTATGTTAGACGAATGAGAAAAACCATCCAAAATTTCAAAGCATCAGACCAGTAAAATTACTGGTGTTGTTTCGGTTAAAATTACACCACCTTTTAAAAACTGGACAGGTCGCATATTCAAAATGAAAATCAATATGTTTAGAAATGCAAATAATGTATAAAAACAAAGAAGAAAACCGAAAAAGACCGTTAAGGATAAAACACAATATTCCTGAAAAATAATACCGAAATTGTATCAAAGCTCAGAAAAGAAAGATATCAGATTTCTAACTGTAAATGGCGAAGTTTTGTTTCTTTTCCATAATTATTTGTATTATACTTTTGTTTTCTTTTTGTTCATATCATATTATTATTATTATTATTATTATTATTATTATTATTATTATTATTATTATTATTATTATTATTATTATTATTATTATTATTATTATTATTATTATTATATGTTTTATGACTCCGACAACATAGTAAAGTGTAGATTACTCTAAAAAGAAAGACACACACAAACACGTCCCATTCACCTTATATAAGTTTCTCCAGTCTACGAATTAAAAAAAAAATGGAGGACTATATACACTTTATCATATTCCAACATCGGACCTCAAAAAAACATTTTCAATGCTTCCATTATGAAAAACGAAATAAAGTAACGACTAAAATAAAAATAATAAATGGACTCAGAATACTTACATTTGTTTCTTTATTACAGGAATACACACATTACATGCATACATGTCGTACAACATGATGTATATACATATATACACATGCAAACACACTAATCTTAATCTGAATATTATATTTATGAATATATATATATATATATATATA
>NC_068989.1:4276509-4281362 GCF_001194135.2 Octopus bimaculoides
ATATATATATATATATATACGGAATGCTACTGCATAATTTATGATGGCATTGTTATTTGTTAGCTATTACGAGGAGTGTCTCCCAAGTGAAAGGACATAAATAGTCTTCAGTGATGATATATACACGGAGAGACAGGGAGATAGCGAAAAAGACGAGAGCTCAATGATGATAAATAATATGGTTTCAGTTTATATTTGGGAGTGTAGTTTATATTTGGGAGTGTAGCAAAACTACAAAATTAACAGCACTGCGCACTGAAGATCACTGAAACCTTCTCGTATTTTATAGTCTACTTTATCCTACTTAGAAACCATAGATTGATAATGTGAAAAGTTTAAACTTTTCACCAAGGGGATTATAGCTCTTAGAACAAGAAGCTTAGCAGTATGATACCAGCAGTAATAGGTGCGCGGGATCGAGTTTTAAAATAGTTCATATTCTATCTTACACAGTAATACATTTATGCATCAACACAATACACAAATCTGCAATATTTACAATGACTCTCACCCTCTTCAAAAGAATTATATTTCTCTGGAGATTTCAGACTTGTTTAAGAGGCTTTATATATATAGATTTCAGTTATAAATGCATACAATGTATTTACAACTAATAGGAACGAAAATATCCTCAATATTAATAATGATACTCACTATTGAATATCAAAGTCTTCATCTTGATATTTAATAATGCATAATATTACGATATGAGACACTAAAAGTACATACAACATTGTCATAGGACTGAAGTCAGCCAAGGTGATCCTGGTTTTAAATTCATGAAATTAGTGCTTTGCTACGAGAAATAATAGGTGTAAGCATAGACATGTATCTAAGTAATTAACCCTACAACAATGTGGGCCTCGTTCAAACCTGCTACTTGTTAAATTTGGTAAGTGTGGTATCTATTGTAGGTTTGTGTTGACAGCTATATTGTGACCAGAATATGGCCGATGGAAAACGTGCAGATGTTATTATACACAGATACATGTACATAAGTGTGTGTATGTGCGTGTGTGCTTCTGTGAGTATGTAATCGTATGTGAGTGTTGAAAGTAATTATATCAATGACTAGGCGGCAGAAGTGCGACAAAACATTTTGATATTTCCTAATAAACTGTACAGACAATAACTGCTCACAATAATAGATTATTTCTCAAGGAGTCATCTGGTGGTATTGACTTCCGATTCAGCTGTGAGAAAAAATGTTCCTTCCAGTTTTCAATGATATCTTGTAAATCCATAAGAAGTTTCGTCCGTCATTACGTTCTGAGTTGAAATGAATGTAATATTAAAGTTATCTTGAGACAGTGGTACACAAAGAGAGACGTAAGTTGTTCACTTAGACCGATTCTAGGGTTTACCTCCGGCTGTTCAATCCTTGCAACGACAAGATACATATTACAGAAATAGCTGGGACGGTGACTGTATTGAAGAGCAGTATACAAACATTATTGTATCTGGTATCAAAATTGAGAAATTGAAAGCATATGATATAAAAACGAATGGAATACACTATCACGTATGAAATACATTGCCCTATAACTAGTTTTCACAATGCAATATATTGAAATTATAATTTTATGCAAAATCGATTAATGTTCCCGACTAAATACGATGGACTTGGTTTGTCTCAGATTTATTTGCAAGTCCAGATTTACAAGGTCATAAAAAGGATACTGTCTAAATACTTCATTCACCGAGCATGAAAGTCTACATTCGCCGTTTGTACTGTGATAGACACCTCTGTTTTTCTCCGACCGAAATATTCCCCGGAAGGAAATAAAGAAACAATAGAAAAATAAATTAACCTCAAAATAGGAACAGAATGCGTTGTATGAGAATATAAACACTACCAATTGTAAATGATACACTGGACAATATAAAAGGCAACTGTGAACTAAATCATAATTATATTTTGCAAACAAATCCATAAATAGCCCGACCAGACACAGCAAACCTTCTACGTAAGACACATTTGTTACAGAACACACACAGATCAATCATCATCATCATCATCAGGTGGCAGAATATTTAGCACGACGGATAAGATGCTTAGCGGCATTTTGTCCGTTTTCAAGTTCTGTGTTCAAATTCTGCTATGGTCAACATAATCGACATGCCCCCATCCCACCAAAGTTGCTGGCCTTGAGCCAAAATTATTATTATTATTGTTATTATTATTATTATCATTATTATTATTATTATTATTATTATTATTATCATTATTATTATTATTTTATATTTGACTTTTGCTTTACATTTGTACAAGTTCATTACAGGTTTAATGACGAATCACTCTCATTTTCGCTCTGTAAATGACATAATAGCGATTGCTTAATTCACAAACAGTGCATTACGTCTACTGGAGGATTTGAAATATTTCGCTGCATAGGAAATATCGTATTAGTATATCAGATGAGTCTAATAACACTGTAGCCTGTATCTGCACCAGTGAACACTTCTTTTTCGGTAGGGTGTATGCACAGTAAATCAGATTGGAAGAGCACAGCCCATGCATTAGTCTAGTTTCAGTTAATCTTTTCAAGGTAAAGAAACATTAAAAACGTAGACATTTTACGAAGCACAGTTTTAATGTTCTGCTGCTTACATCACGTAGCGCTACGTGTTGCATCTTTGCAGGTAATAAATTGCGACGAGAAAACTTAATCAGTAGTAATATAGACAATTATTTTTAATTAGCTTTTTAATGTTCACTGCAGTGGATATGCTAATATTAACTTTATTAGTTACAGAAAACTAAACTAGGACTGGATGATTTGAGAGTGAAATCTTTCAGCAGTACTTGTTACAGGAAACGAACTACCTAACAATTGAATGATTCTCCGTTTAACCGATCGATTATTAAAGCAACTTTGACGCCTTTTAAATGTTATCGATAAATTTATAGTGGCAGTTATAAAGAAATCCATTTAAGATTTTAGTACTATTACTATTAACTGTTCGATTTAATAAAAGCTAGAATGTCCTAAAGGAACAAATGTTTAATAGTTTAACGACGATTGTGACTGAGAACTCCACAGACACCCTTACCACTTAACGTAGATCTAAGAGAGATTCAGCGTGACACAGAATGTAACCACGATGGCAATTTCAATTACAAGTAAAACTCATTTTTGCCCATTGAGTAGACTGGAGCAACGTGAAATAAAGTGTCTTGCTCATGACCTTACGCTCGTAAGCCGAATACTTCAATGACTAAGCTACATACCTTCACTTAATTAAACGTTAAATTGGTAAGCCCACGGCTAGAATATCTTGAGGTATTTGCTTGCATCTCTTTGTGATTCTTTGCATTCGATTTCTACCGAGGTCTTATTAATGCGAATGGCATTAGTAGGATAAACAGCAGTCACGTCAGTCGATGAGAAGAGCTGTGTCACTCTACCTGTAACACATAACAGCCAGATCTCGCTGAAGACATGGAGTAAAGCAATGACAGAAAGGGGTATCTGAAGATCCCACCGAGAAGTTGTTTGATCATAGGTCCGCAGAATCAGAGATGAGCTAGCACTAAAAGCACAAATAATAGAGCATCAAAATGAACACTTGTTCTGCTAGAAATAGCAACTAGACTTTCCTCAGTTAAACTGCTACTATGAAAAATGAAGTACAGCGTTTAATGATGAAGCCCTAGAAACAGTGCTTCTGAAACCAAAGGCAGGATAGTTGCAAATGGAAGATTTATGCTTATCGATTTGTTCGGTCAAGGATGAAGTGGGTCCACGAAACAATTTCAATAAGAACAACATAATACTTCATTATTTTCTGTTTTCTTTTCTTTTACTTCTTTCAGTCGCTGCAGTGCGGCCATGTTAAAGCAACGGTTAATATAGTTTAGTTGAATAAACTCACGTCGTCAGTGCTATTTATTTTTAAGTTTTGTACTTATTTTATCGGTTCTTTTGCCGAACCACTAAGTTAAGGTAACGCAGAGAAACCAACGCTAGTTGCGAGACGTTAGTGGCCAAACACAATACAAACACAAACAAATATAAATGTGTGTGTGTGTGTGTGAGAGAGAGAGAGAGAGAGAGAGAGAGAGAGAGAGAGAGAGACGGACTCCCATACAGTTTCCGTCGCAAAGCGCAGGTCAGTCCATAGATATAGTATAAGATAGTTGTCCAGGGTACCATGCAGTGGAACTGAGCCTACAGCCTCAAGGTTGAAAAACGAGCTTCTTAACCACACAGCTATGGAAACAGTAATTAACAGTAATTGTCAAATGTACAGGGAAATCTTGTTATCGGCTATGGAAACCAAATTTCACGATAGTACAGACGATTGGTTCCAGGGAATTTGTAATCCATAAACTTAAAACGTGCCGAGACTACTATCAACCTGGTCTCCATAGCAAATGAGAGGAGTCAAATGCTGATTTGTCATTAGTTGTACCGTTATTCTTTTCCATTTTCCATTTCGATTTCCCATTACTCGGTTTACAGCGAACTCAGCAGCTACGTTGTTGCATGTGTGTGTGTGTGTTTCTATATGTGTGTGCATGCATGCGCGTGTGTGTATATATACAGCGACTTCTATTTCGAAAGGTATAGAAGCAAGCAGGTGAGCAGAGTTCTGCAATAGAGTAAAATCAAAGCAAAAGCGAAATAAAAAAGAAAAAGAATGGAAACTGACAGAACTTGTAAATAAGTAAATGAATGAATGTAAAAACAAAAAAATAAAAAATACCGGTGACTTGTAAGAATATGGAAAACTTTACTACTTAGTCTGAATTGGAGTGAGTAAAGCAGACGAATACATGCGTTTCGGTATAGCAGTGAGCATGTATGTGTGCGTGCGTGTGTGTGTTTATATACATATATATATATATA
>NC_068989.1:4281674-4286582 GCF_001194135.2 Octopus bimaculoides
TGTGTGTGTGTGTGTGTGTGTGTGTGTGTGTAAAGAAAATAGCCAATACAATGGCGAAATATAATACAGAACGAATGAGATCAGAAGGTAAAAAAAAAAAAGAAATCTCTGCAAATCTCGTAATTAAATTGATATTCGTTCGTGTTTTCATGCCAAACATACCATACAGCTTTAATTTCCGGTCAGTTCTTCAGACCCTCTAGTATACGTAGTATACGTCCATTGTTACCATTTCCTTTGTTCCAATGATGTAATATTACTTCTATTTCTTTATGTTGTACATCCCTTCGGTTCTACACACTTGTTTCTTTATCCAACAACCTCTCTATAACATTTACCCTTTCTCGCCTATCTCAATCTCTTCTCTCACTCATACACTTTCTCTTTCTCTTTCCCCCCTCACTTCCTTTCATCGCCTTCCCGCTTTGTTTATCTAGCTAACCATCTACTTAATAAACACGTATCAACATACATAATCACATCTACGCACACACAAATACTGCCACACATATACTCCCACCTACACATATAACATTTGTACCATTTCTTGTATATTTTTTTTGTCTATTTATGTTTTTTTTTTTTTTTCAGTCTACATTTCTCTTCCTCTTTCTCGTTTCTCTGTTTCTAATTACGAGGTTCATATAATTTCACTCTTGATATAATTCTTTATTCTTCCATTCATATATGCGTTTATGGGCGAAGCTATGAATGCATATAACTGTATTCTTTTATTGTTTTATTCTTTCGCACGTTTTTGTCATTTTGACTACGGCCATGCTGGAGCAACGCCTTCAGTCGAACAAATCGCCCCGAGGACTTATTAGTACTTATTGTGTCGGTCTCTTTTGCCGCTAGGTTACGGGGACATAAGTACACCAACATCGGTTGTCGAGCGATGGTGAGTGGAGGGGCAAATAGAGGCACACAAACAAATATATATATATGGCGGTGAGCTGGCAGAATCGTTAACACGCCGTGCGAAATGCTTAGCGGAATTTCGTCTGCCGTTACGTTCTGAGTTCACATTCCGCTGAGGTCTACTTTGCCTTTCATCTTTTCGGGGTTGATTAAATAAATACCTGTTACACATTGGAGCCGATGTAATCGACTTAATCCCTTTGTCTGTCCTTGTTTGTCCTCTCTGTGTTTAGCCACCTGTGGGCAATAAAGAAGTACATATATATATATATATATACATATATACGACGGACTTCTTTCAACCAAATCCGTCAACCAAATCCACTCACAAGGCTTTAGTCGACCCGAGGCTATAGCAGAAGACACTCGCTCAAGGTGCCACGCAATGATGGTGAGTTCCAGAAGGCAGCAGTTTCGGGAAAGAAGCTATTAGAATAAAAAGAACTTGTGACTAACAGGAAGCTCAGTAGAGCAACGATACGCGAGGAAAGTGAAGCTGATGACATCTTTACAGGTCTTAACAGAGAGTACCAGATCATAAAGTTAATCGGAGTAGTGACACTGGAAATACTTATTGAAAAGACAAGTCAAAGATACAGTTCGACGATGAGTCAAAGATTCCAGCTATGTAGGGAGAAGAGGACCCATTATGTTAACAATTCGATTCAGAATCCGATCAAGCATATAAGAGACACTTATTGTTATTACTCTTCGTTATATGTGTGATGACTATGATTGCGACAACAACAACAATGGTATTTGTAACCTTAATAAAAGCCGTGGTAGAAAGAGTAGCAATAATCATTATGGTAGTAGAAGTAATGATTGGTGATAGTCCAAGCAGTCGTTACGGTGACGGTTCTGGTAGTAATGATGTTGCTGTTGTTGTATATTCTAACTTAACATACCTTCCTTCAAAGGGCATTACAGTGGCGGTTAACTCACCTTGGTCGTCCCATAGGACGCACCATTTAGGGGTTTCTGTCGCGCATACTATAGGGTCACAGGGCGCTGCTCCATATGATCCCGCAGCCTCCATTTAACTAAGAATATTAGGGTCTCATCCATTGTCCTGTATTCAAGATCCTCTGCGTGACATCTTGCTAGTTCAAAGCCAGGAATTTAATCTGTTATGTCCTGCCAATAACTAAATCCACGCCCAACTGCCGACACTTCAATTTATTGTCGTTAAGGTTTTGTCTGTCTCCTACCCTTCGACCTGGCTGGCCTGGTAAGACATGCCTGAAGATTTCCCTCCCACCAACATAGCTCTGTGGGTCAACAGAGCACACAGGCACTTCACCGCAACAGAGTACTTGAATTGGCCGTTGACTACACAGTAGTTCTTCCTCCTTTCGATAGGTTTTATTTTTCGTCCCGTAGGGTGTCCAGCAATCACCCTCTTCACCAAGCAAGCTTAATAGGGTTGCCAGTTTAGTCACCGACGACTCGACTATGCCACAGGTTGTATTGGGTTACATCTTACCTGTAGCACTAAAGAGCGACTTGAGTGGGGTTTAAGGAAATATTTTCTAATGATTCCTTCTCTTTTAAAGATTATTGGATATGATTTGAGAGAGATTCAGCAACTATTTCAAGCAGGTTGATGAAAATCTCATTAGAGAACTTCACATTAACTCGATGCTGATTGCGTTGCTGATGGAGGAGGCAGTGTTGGTGATGGTTTGTATCAATATTGATGTGGATATAATGAAATAGCTATTGTCGTTCCAAATTCTAATTGGAAAGAGATGCTGTTTTATAAAAGCATGCATTAATTAGAACAAGAGTGCGTTATTACATCAACGTTTATTTAAAATCAAAGATAACATAGAATCTGTTAATTAGAGTCTTTACATGAAATAATTACGTTTGCGTGAGTTATGGTATTGTCTTAGAAATTTCTAAAATAGAGTTAAACGCTATCATGTTTGAATGTGTGTGCTGTAAATTGCGAAACACTGCAACACACTTCAGCTTAATCTCCTCGCTTTGGTTGTATTTATGTAGTCGTATGACGTGGAACGGTGTAGAATGACGCGGAATGGTGTAGCATACCATTGCGTTATGTTGCGTGGCACGGTGTGGTGATGTGTGATCTGCTGAGCAATAAGTTTTAACGACGCCATCTTCAAACGAAATTGTAATTCCAGCATGCAAATATCTAGGCAGGGAACCTTCATATTAATCGAGTGTACATTGTTACCACAGTACATTGGATATAAACTTGCATTTAAAATACTAACGTATATCAATGGCGTCTTTTTTGGAGTCAAATGTTTATTGTATCAAACGAAGAGTGAAAAAATAAAGACGCCATCCTCGTCATAAAACATGTTGTCAATATACAAACATGATGGCGTCTTCCCAGAAATTATGTGTATATTAGAGAGAATATAATAACAATGCAATCTCGTTCGTGAACGTTTATAACAAAACTGAATTCTCCCGCTCTGTAATCAAATATCTATCGAAATAGTAAAATAATGACTTCGCTTGGAAAATATTCGTATAGGAAAAAAATAAAATAATAAAATAAAAGACAATAAATGTCTTGTCGTATTAGTGTCTTTTGTTGGATACGTTCAGAAAAGTTCTAGAAATTATTTAAGAAGCGATTTTAGAGTTCACCTTTCTAATGCAAGTAAGTTAGTTATCTCATTATGATATTTACTTTTTGGTCTGTAAAGTAACTTGCATTGCTTTGCAGTTGGCCAATTCGTTAAATTTGGCCTATTTCGGATCGATGTAACTAATTCAATCAGAGCCGACTGAAATTTGTCAGAAATCGCTTCCCACAGGTATCGAAATCATTAAAATAACAAGCTAGCCTAACAATAATCTAACTAATGTTCTCATACAAATGGCGTCTCGTATGAATCCCTCAAATAATTTTATTTTTCTTCGCCAAACAGTCTCAAATAATGCTGTACCTTGGCTTGATGATTTTTCATCATAAATTCGTTAAGTATTGTATGTCTTCTCTCTTTTCTTTAATAATGTGATCATATCGGAACATATCTGGAGCTGTCTCACGTATCTAGAGAAATAATTTCGATAAGATTTATAATTGTTTAATATTATTTTTTCTGCGGAACTATTATGATGATCACCACATTACATATATATATATATATATATATATATATATATATATATATATATATATATATATATATATATATATATTGATATTAACGAAAGTTATGACACGTTACACAAGCTGTCGACATTCACTAAGCTTTATACAAATATCATTAAGAAATAAATACCTTCATTAAAATGTAGTGTGATGCAGTGAATAGTTGAAGGATGGGTTGATGCCCCTACCAGGAGAATGCATCTTCTGTTCCATTGCACATATGATTACTGCCCCACACGAAGACTTAGCTGTTAACTGCATATGGGATCCATGTACAGGTAGACCTAATCAACTGTGGGTCAAATTAGTTGTATAGGCTTAACTGAAACGCAGGATGTTCATACGACAAAATAGTTTAACGAATAATGGCGAAACTATTCAAAACCAACCATCCTGAAGTAAATTACACATTGAGAGTTTGGGCCACACGCATCTTGTTATAACTGAAGTAAGGATATGGGTTTGTAAGTTCCTTATATTCTTCTCGAAGATCGTTAGCGTTTGTTCCTAATTAACGACTGTAATGAATACATTGACACTAATTATAGGGAATTCAATGTTTATGATAGTTGCCTGGAGTTGGCAGCATTAGAACCTTGTGTAGCTTACTTTTATACATTCATTGATATTACTCAGACTTAACTATATTTAGTTGGAAAATTTGCGGCAATTATTCCGGTTATTAACGCATTCTGATTTCAAATCCCAGCAAGGTCAAATTCGCCTTTTATCCATCAGATACCAAAAAATAAGAAGACAATTAAGTACCGAGATACGTTCTTCACTTTGTCTTGCTCTCTCTCTCTCTCTCTCTCTCTCTCTCTCTCTCTCTCTCTCTCTCTCTC
>NC_068989.1:4287185-4289572 GCF_001194135.2 Octopus bimaculoides
AAGAAAGGGTTAGCAAACACGCTTCATCTACCAAGCAACTACAAAAAATAGTTATTCAAAGACATCGGAAAACACGACGAACTTGAACGGACTGATGAGCTGCACAGCATGAAACTGGAAGAAAAAAACCAGTGAGTTATAAATAAATATATAAATAAATATATAAATAAATAAATAAATAAATAAACACCTCATCCTTTACATCCTCCTTGTCGATAGCAAAATCTGTGGCTTTATGCCTAAGTTAGCAATCATTATATGTACCGTAAATTATTCACCGAAATTATCAGTTGTGTGTTAGGATTCGTGGAGGACGAAAATTAATTATTTTATTTTATTTTCGACATTCATACATATTTGATCAGTGTGAAACTCCCATCGTTACCTCTTAGCCTGTTTAGTAAAAAGGGTCGAGCGTGTTGGTTGCGAGTCGTCCTATTAATATTGATAAAAACTTAATGGATTAGATCACTACAGGTTAGTTAATATTCCAGCTAAAAACAAAGCAAAATAACACGAAAGAAAAATCAGTCGAGCGTGATATTCTATAACTTTTGCAGCATTTTGGTGTTTAACCATTTATAACGAAAATAGCGTGCTGCGCTACCGTATTTATCTGTGAGTGCGTGTGCAAGTGTGCGTGTGCAAGTGTGCGTGTGCAAGTGTGCGTGAGATAGAGAATGAATGACTGATAAAAGGTGAGATTGTAACCGAGAGATGGAGCGAGAGAGACAAAATGTATTCCGCTAAAACAAGAAAACAAAGTAATCCGGTTAACTTATCAAAAGATCTTGCATGTTTGTAATAAATTATCATTTATTTTCTTTGTAGACAGGCATGGTTAAGAAGCTCATTTTGCATCCACATGGTTTCTGGTTCAGTCCCACTGCGTGACATCTTCTATTCAAGCCCGTCGCCGACCAATGTGTAGTGAGTAAATATGCTTCGGTTCACGCATCTCTAACGTTTGTTTCCCATTCACACTTTATTATACATACATAATTATATTCTGAGGTTAGTATACAATAACGTCAGTTCTTTGTTTCGAATGCACCAACAAATTGCAAGAGCTACTTTCAGATGCTGCAAGATATACTTCTGGCGGTTACTAAAGCAATTAAAGTGTTTGAAACCGGTCTCTCTTTTCCTTGGGTATCCCAGTTGCAAAAGCGTTTCGACCCTTAGACTAAGTTTCGCTTGAGTGTTGCAACAAGGATTAAATTACTATTTACCAACAAAAGGCTTCTTTCGCTGGTCTCTTGATAACCACAAACACCTTTAACTTCTTTCAGTTGCTATGGTTATCTCCACAATGACCAGAAATGCATGAAACTGCCGAGGCAAGGACATTCACTGCCCGTTATGTGTTTACTCACATGTTCCGCAGCGGAGAATTTTCTCATGGGACTTTATCCGTAGCGGAAGGTCTTCTCATATACGAGTCCATTCGAACGAGGTGAATATAACTTATACGGATATACTGTATTCAGTGTTGCTTCGAGCAATATTATTTATTTTTAGCTAACAATTTTGCCAGATCGCCGCCTAGATTACTTCAAACATTACAGGTTTTAATGCACAAAAAACTTTTTGCCCTGAATATAGATCGTTGTTGAGATTAGGATGTATTTAATATGCCCATGCATTTTTTTATGCCATGAAATACGTTATATTTCACAGTAATGTTTCATGATTCATATTGTTCTTTCTATAATTTCAAAATCTTATATAGAAACATCAGAACTTCTTAGCATGTTACAAGGTGCCAGCGGTTCGTAGCATGTTTGAAAAATTTCCAAATTTTCTTAAATATTTTGAGAAATACAATGTATTCTCAATTCTTTACAAAATAAGAAATAAGAGCTAACCATTTCTTCCTCGTTTTGAGGTAACCTTGAAGGTTTATCATGTGATAAAGATACAACTTATTACAAACATTTAAATCTTCTAACTTGATTTTAAAATCTCAGTTTATAAGTTTATAACCACTTTAAAAATGGAACTACAACCAATTATGTGTAAACTTTCCTTGTGTTGCGGACCAGACACATAACACTGCCGTCACATTGTGTTTATGTTGGAGAATAGAAATCTAATATTAACCAATAAATAGCGCATGTTTCCTCTAACAATATATGCAGCAGCTATGAATTTGTTCGTTGTCACTGTACTTATTAGAGTCATTTACTTGTTTGCTTGAGTGCGTCGGTGTCTGCTTTGCTGTCTCCCATTTGACTCCTGTAATTTTGTTATATTTCAGCTTTCGGATATTTCCATTTCTCAGGCAAGTATTTCATTTAATGTTACTTATTATACGACTAATACATCCTTCTCTCTCTCTCTCTCTCTCTCTCTCTCTCTCTCTCTCTCTCTCTCTCTCTCTCTCT
>NC_068989.1:4289778-4290102 GCF_001194135.2 Octopus bimaculoides
ATATATATATATATATATATATATATATATATATATATATATATTATGTATATGCCGTATATAGATACATGTATATTATATATACACATGCTCTTATTCTTTTATTCTATTATTTGTTTCAATCATTTTGACTGCGGCCATGCTGGAGCAACGCCATTAGTCTAACAAATCGACCCCGGGATTTATTCTCTGTATGCCGAACCGCTAGGTTACGGAAAGGTAAACGCACCAACATCGGTTGTCAAGCGATGGTGGGGAGACAAGCACAGACACACAATCATACATATATACATCCATACATACATATACATATACATATATATA
>NC_068989.1:4290146-4294110 GCF_001194135.2 Octopus bimaculoides
TATATATATAAACGATATGTTATAATACTGTTCCACATATACAAAAACAGCCATACCACCAATCTAACATACCTCCATCATCAGCTGCCCCTCGGATATAATTATGCCTTATATATATATATCTTACAGAATATATGAGAAACGGAATCCATTACGTAGGAAGAAATGCAATAGAATTGACTGCCGTACGTTATTTCATGGAAAGTCAATATTTTCAGTTATAACGTTAAACATAATATCAGTGAATACAACAGCAAAAATAAATAATACACGCACAAATGTAGAGAATAAATTCTTTTCGCATTAATTGGTTAAGATGCTTTTTTTTTCCTGAATATAATTAAATCCTGGGGTCGATATGATCGACTTCACACCCCAACCCAATTTGAAGTCGTGTGCCAAAGTCAGAAATCAATATTGAATCAGTGGATTGGTTTCGAGCGTTAGCGAAGCTGACAAAATGTCTTCCAGCGTTTAGTTACACTCCTTTATTCGGAGTTCAACTTTGCCTTTCATCCTTCAAGAGTCGATCAAATAACTACCCGTCAAATATACTGATCGATATATTCGACTACACACACGTCGCGAAATATGCTATGCATGTTTGTTAAAATCGATAGTGGATCGCTAGAAAAATGAGATTTTTAAAAGCAGGAGATTAAAAGAATTGGCAGATCGGGACACAATACTTGCAAGGATTGACATCACTTGTCATATTTCGGGCATCGGTAAATTAAGGACCCAGCCATGTATTGGGGTCGAGCTAGTCGCGTCCCTGCCTCCCACCAAAACTGCTGGCCTTATCATCCCAAAATTTGGTACAAACCAAGACTACAAGCCAAAATTACAAACCAAGAATAGAAACCAAGACTTCATACTTAGACTTCAAACCAATAGAAACTAAATACTACAAACCAAGAATACAAACCAAGACTTCAAACCTAGACTACAAGCCTAATACAGTCACAAGACATCGTATGAACTAGGGATTCGCACCAAGATAGGGCTGAAACCGAAATCACGTAATTGCTAAGAGAGTTTTTTAACTACACAGCTTTGTTAGCGCCTACACTCATACATTTAAATTAGACCATTTTATATTAACTCAATACATTTTTTTTAAAACCTCGTATTTTATAATTTCCTTATAGAATCCTGTTTTCTTCTTCATTTTAACCCTTTGAATTTTTATTATGAAGTTTCAAATTTTTTCATTTATTTTCCAGTTTATCTTTCTATAAACGTGAGGAGCCAACAAACATGTTTATTATCCAATTTTATTACCTAAATTCTATTAAAATTGTTAATAAAGTTTATATATTTCTTTAATCTAATTTAAATTAATTTAACTAAATTTATCTAAATTAATTCTTTAATTATCTAGTGATTTATGAAATGCAAAATCTCATTTAAGTTACACGCCTTTTAATGTTATAAAGCGCTCTTAACAAATAAGTTTTTAATATATACGCTAATTCCTCAATTGCTTGTTCGTTTAAAATTTCTCAATAGTTTCAAATTACGTGTTGTCTTTTGTTCTCCAAGTTTCTTTTTCCTCTGCATTTTCACCTGCTTTCACATGCCTTTACATCACTTCCTCTCGTTCTGTTAAATTAGAAACATTAATTTTTAATCTCTTTTTTTTTTCCATATATCTGCTTGCTTTATTAGATAATCCATTATTAAATAAACTCTCTCTGTTTTATCATACAACCATCATTTCATTTATCTCTAGTTTAAAAATGTATTTAAAAAACCGTTTCTTCTCTTACAAAATTAAAACATCAATTTATCTACTTAATGTCTAATGTGTTTTTCACTGAATCACCTATATATGAGTGAGTGTATACCTGTACACTTGCATGTGTATGTGTGTGTGTGTGTGTGTGTGTGTGTGTGTGTGTGTGTGAGTGTTTGTGTGAGTATGTATATATATTATATGTATATATATATACATATAAATGTATGTATGTATGTATATATATATATATATATAGAGAGAGAGAGAGAGAGAGAGAGAGAGACAGACAGACAGACAGACAGACAGACAAAGCTAGATAGATAGACAAATAGATGGATAGAAGTGGATAGATAGACGGACATAAATATATAACTATACGTAAATATACACACATTTCTTCCTTAATGGATATGCGTATATATGTGTTTTGTACTTGACACTTCACCTTTTCTATGCCATGGAAAGTTGAAATAGATAACCAGTTAGATTAATTAATTTACCTATTGCTTAAATGCCATTGTTTAAATGGTGTATCTCTTTTTTTACCTTCTCTGCATACTTAGAAATACAGGCACTTCCAACCAGACAACAACAGACAGACAACGTCATGCCCTGAAGGAAGAGTTACTCTATTGGCTGAGAAACTGTGTAAGCAGCGAGGTCGACTGCAAGGAGTGCAAATGAATCGCCACTGGTAAATACTATTAGACGCTGGCAAAATGCTGAACGTACAGCCATTACAAGAGCACTCGAAAACAATGACCAACGAAACACTCGCCTGGCAAGAAATGCTATAACAATCGCTGCTGCACAAGCGATAGAGACTGAACACCAGCGTCAACTTCGCCGGAAGACCAGACAGACGACCAGTGTAAACTGGGACGGACCGTCAATGCTGCGTCAGCTGCGGTTGCACGAGCTGCCAAAGACCAAAGTAAACTTCGCCGCACCGCTGATGCTACGACAAAAGATGCTGCACGAGCTGCCCACACCGAAGACCAACGTAAACTTCGCCGGTTTGCCCATGCTGCGTCAACTGCTACTGCACGAGTTGTCGAAACTGAAACAAGTGTAAAAATCACCAGAGTGATTATGCTGTGTCAGCTGCTACATACATACATACATACATACATACCTACATACCCTGTTGTTGATGTTGAAATTCGAATGAAGGAGCTTTGGATCGAGGTTAGAAACCGATTCTTTCTCTTTTGACAAGAGATCTTGAAATAAACTGAATAATGACATACATAAATATATACATATATACATACATACAGACATATATATATATAATCATAAAATTGATGCTGACTTCAATATAAGATTCTAGTCAGCGTCACTATTCTGACTGGTGTCTATGACGAGTCGTTAACTTTCCCTTGTAATAGAATTCTACCGGAAATCTCCAGGAAACTTGTATCGGAAGATTTTTTGAAATCGTAAACTGTAGTTATTTTGATCGTAATAGCATTTGCTTCTTCCACTTCTACTGCTTCATCATCTTCTTCTACTTCTCATTATTATTATGATTATTATTGTTGCTGTTGGTGGTGACGGTGGTATTGTATGTTATTGTTTTTTTTTGTTAATCTGTTTGCAAGAACATTTTTGCAAAGCGCGTGACTTATTGCTTGAATTTGGGTGTTTTCAACATCGTTATTTTATATTTTTGTTGTACAATCTAGTTGTTAAGCCAACCACAGTCATCTGAGGGTAGTTGGCTTCATTAGATTTTCGCTGGAATTTTTCTTGTATTTTATAAAATTTACCAATTTTTTAAAGAAAATAATAAGAAAATATAGCATCGAATTTTTTGGCAAATACTCAGGTGAGTGAAACCAGAGACAGGGAACGATGTTTTGATGTTGACTTCTCAGCTTTACAACAAAGCACTACCATCTTCCCCCACTGCCGAAACCGACGGAGACAACATAAACATCGAAAACAAGCCAAATATAAAGAACAAGAGCAACAAAAGGGAAGTAAAAATACCAACAACTACAACTAAAATGAGAACGCAGAGGACAAAAAGCAAAAGCTCCATTTGGCCGATTAACACGTCTGAAGGTTCCACATCCGCCGCTACCATATTATATATATTTATATAGATACATATACATATATTATTTATATATATATATACATATACATATATTTATATATATACATATTTATGTATATACATATATATATATATATATATATATATATATATATATA
>NC_068989.1:4297356-4299702 GCF_001194135.2 Octopus bimaculoides
ATATATATATGTATATATATATGTATGTATGTATATGGTGCTTTTCCAATAAATGCGAGGCTGTCCCAATCCAGTAGAATGTACATACACACATATGAACTAATGCATACATGAGTGTGTGTGTGTGTGTGTATCTATGTGTATGTTTGTTAGTGTGTGTCTGTTTGTGTGTGCATGTGTATATGTATGTATGTCCATCCTTCCTAGAATACATCCAGAATCATATTCAGTGTAGTAGAAGCATTACTATGGCATAATAAGTCAATGAGTAGCAATGCTACAGCTTCTATATTTCGCTTCTGTGATTATCCTCGTCGTCGTCGTCGTCGTCAACGTTTCATCATCATCATCATCATCATCATGGCCATCAAGTGAATTATGATGATCATAATGATGATGATCATAATGATGATGATGATGATGATGATGATGATGATGATGAGGAGGAGGAGGAGGAGGAGGAGGAGAGGAGAGTGGAAAAAAAGGAGGATGGCTCTGATGACCATCATCACAGTCAATAACTGTGGCGTGGCAGCAGTCGTAACCGCAACGACAACATCTGCAGCAGCAGCAGCAGCGGCAGCAGCGGCAGCATCTGCTCATCGTATTCATTGTGATTGTCAAAAACACCACCACAAACACCACCACCATCACTCTAATCTTTATCACTAACATCATCATCATCATCATAATCGTCGTCGTCATTGGTGGAAGCAGAAACTGCGGCAAATACTTTGGCACATGTGATGGAGATTACGGTACAAAGAGTAGTAGTAGTAGTAGTAGTAGTAGTAGTAGTAGTAGTAGTAGTAGTAGTAGTGGTGGTAGTAGTAGTAGTAGTAGTAGTAGAAGAAGTAGTAGTAGTAGTAGTAGTAGAAGTAGTAGTAGTAGTAGTAGTAGTAGTAGTAGTAGTAGTAGTAGTAGTAGTAGTAGTAGTAGTAGTAGAATCATGAGGAAGAGATGGAGAAAAGGAAGAAGAGGAAGAAATAAAAGAGGAATAGAAGAAGAAAGAACAAGAACAAGAAGAATGAGAAGAGAAAAAGGAGGAGGAGGAGGAGGAGGGGGAGGAGGGGAGGAGAGAAGAAGTACCAGAAGACGAAGAACAAGAAGAAGAATGAGAAGAGAAAAGGGAGGGGGGAGGAGGACTTAGAAGAAGAAGAAGAAGAAGAAGAAGAAGAAGAAGAAGAAGAAGGAGAAGAAGAAGAAGAAGATGAAGAAGAAGAAGAAGAAGAAGAAGAAGAAGAAGAAGAAGAAGAAGAAGAAGAAGAAGAAGAAGAAGAAGAAGAAGAAGAAGAAGAGGAAGAAGAAGAAGAAGCAATGTAGATGTACTAAAACGCCTAAACCATGGACTATGACACTCGGCCGTTTTGCTGCCAGCAGCACTGTCACTACTACTACTAATATTACTACTACTACTACTACTACTACTACTACTATTACTACTACTACTACTACTACTACTACTACTACTACTACTACTACTAATATTACTACTACTACTACTACTACTACTACTACTACTACTACTACTATTACTACTACTACTACTACTACTACTACTACTACTACTACTACTAATATTACTACTACTACTACTACTACTACTACTACTACTACTACTACTACTATTACTACTACTACTACTACTACTACTACTACTACTCTAAAATGAACGTATGTTTACTAACACAACCTCCAGATATACTTATAGAAACAGCAGCCAATCATTAATCGAACCACACCGTGTCAGTTTCAAAATATATAAATACATTTATAATACAGATATATTTAGTGGCTGTGTGGTAAAAACCGGGAAAAACGGTGGTTTACACGGGTTTTTCTCTAATTCATAGTGTGTGTATAGTTTTGTTTTTTTTGTATGTAGGGTCTTCCATACATTTTTAGGTCAAACTAAAGGGTTTGACCCGAGCAAGAAAAAAAAGAAAGAAAAATAGTGTAATAGATGTACAATATGTAGTAAACGAATATGAAAAAAGTGAGCGCTTGCGAACGAAGGGTCGGGGAGAGGACTCGGAAAATTCACATCGTCAGACCATGACCTTTAAACTCTAGTGTTTGACACGAACCAAAAAAATAATTTTAAATAGTGTAATAGGTGTACAACAACATGTCCTTCGAACTCCAGTGTTTGACCAAGGTGCCATGCAGTGGAACTGTACCCAAAACCGTGTGGTTGGGAAGAATATCCATTTTCTATAGCGAAAAATAATCGGATCGTGCGAATTGTCCTGTACCTCTCCCCTCTCTGTTCGCCAATAAGTGTTTTAACGATTCTGTCTTCTACGTAATGGTATTAACAAAAACAATTGAAGTGTAGATGTTTGT
>NC_068989.1:4300564-4301379 GCF_001194135.2 Octopus bimaculoides
GACGACCGACGCGGCGGCGGTCACGGAAAGGAGGCGACGAGGGCGGTGGGTGGGTGGGAAGGAAAGAATAGCGAGGATGCGAATGAGACGGGCGTGCGTCTGTCCGTTACGTTCGCCGTCGTCGTCGGCGCCACGCGTGCAGCCCCGCTGTTCTACCCCTTCTGCCACTGTCGGGCTCCGTTACATGTCGGCCGTACGAATCGGCACGGCCGTCGCAGCGCTTCGCAGCGATGGCGGTCTGGCATGACGGGAAACGGAGGATGAAGGGGCGCGCGCGCTAGATGGGGCCGAAAGAAGTAGAAGGAGCGAGAGAGAGAGAGAGAGATGAGGAGTTCACGTAGCGTGGTAAATTTACCATTATTCGACAGTTCCTGAAAGTGTGGTGCTCTGATTGCGATGAAGTATTGAAATCTGGCCGCTGAATCTTCAATCGAACTGATCGACAAAAAGGCCTTCAAGAGCCTAACTTCATAGCGAGAATGAAACTCATGCGATGATGAGTCAGAACATTTACAAGTCCGTTGTGCTTGCTGCAGTGATGACTGTCGCGTGGTCAACTTTGTGTCATTATGTAGAAATCAGCTGTGTCACGCTAAAGTCATCTTCTGCTACTAACATCAGCAGGTCTGGAGTTTCCCAGAAGAAGAGGTGAGTGATTCTTCCTGAATTATCAAATTACGACCAGATTGAATAAATAAATTCGATTGTTTGAATTGGGGACATTTTATTCCATCATTGCCCCAATGTCACATGATCAAGGATATATATATATATATATATATATATATATATATATATATATATATATATATATA
>NC_068989.1:4301855-4302577 GCF_001194135.2 Octopus bimaculoides
TATATATATATATATATATATATATATATATCCAGCAGGTTAGGAAGTTCATTATTCATTTCACTGAAATCCATGCGTATTGCAATATTTATGTATTCGAGATAATTTATATGTATTTATATGTATATATGTGTGTGTGTATTTTTTCTGTGGATGTATGTTTATGTCACACGATCAGCCATCCCACACCGGCACATCAGGTATATACCTATGCTGGTGTGCAGGCTCTGTGAATAAATGTAAAAGTATGTTTTTAGTGTGTGTGTGTGTGTGTCAAAGTGATTATTGGTTTGTAGGTCTGAGAGACTGAGCGTTCATATATTTTCTATTGTACTAATGTTTTCCCCGTTCTATGTATTTACCGATGTTTTTGGTTGGTTCTCCCCTTATCTATTTGATTGTCGAGAAATCTTCAAACATATCTACTTATGCAGGATGTTTTTTTTTTTCTTCCTTCTGCACCTCTAAAACAGCTATCAGTTTAAATTTGTAACTATCCAAATTCTATCTATCGATTTAGAATTCTACGTTTTTATCAATCTATTTCCCGATATTTCTCAACACACATATGTGGGTGGATATACAGATTTATATATGCATTTATATATATACATATATGAACACAAACATTATATATATATATGTATCTACAGATAGATATATATATACATATATATATATAATATATATGTATATATATATATATATATATATATATATAT
>NC_068989.1:4303370-4303748 GCF_001194135.2 Octopus bimaculoides
TATATATACACATATATACATATATATATATATGTAATTAGATAGATAGATAGATAGATAGATAGATAGATAGATAGATAGATAGATAGATAGATAGATAGATAGATAGATAGGTAGATAGATAGATAGATAACATCAACTCGCTTTGCTTTCTCAATTTTTCCTAAATGGCGATTTTTTATTTACTTCGAATTACAATAAGTGTATTCCTAAAATTATTTGGAAGTGCCAATTTACATATCTGTCCATGTATGTACATATATATGTGCGTGTGTGTACGTGTGTGTGTATGTTTCTGTTTGTATGTACGTATGTATATGTGTATCTATGCATATATATATATATATATATATATATATATATATATATATATATATA
>NC_068989.1:4304191-4305730 GCF_001194135.2 Octopus bimaculoides
ATATATATATACACAAAGATGATGGATATGTATACATGCATCATGTATATAAGTATATGCATAAATATGTGTGGCTGAAGGTATGTATGTACATTTATACACCAATATATATATATATATATATATATATACATATATACATATAAACACACATGTATATACATACACACAATGCAGATTTTCAATTACAAGACTCATTGTGCCATGTAAAAGATTTCTATATCTCCACATGGACAGAAGATATTGTTATTTTCTTTTGTTTTCGTTTGCTTCGTCACTGAATGTAGATTGAATGGAGAGCAAACGAACAGACAGGGGTAAGAGCCGCTCACATTTGCAACGTGGGTAACGAAATGATTTGTCATGCAAGATAATATACACACACACACACGTACGTACGCACACACATACATATATATACACTCACATATATATGTATATGTAGATATGTATGCATGTATGTATGTATGTATGCATGTATGTGTGTATGAATTACGCCAATCAAAGTTTTAACGTAGATTTCATTCTATTTTTTTAAAAGAGTTGTAGTGAAAACAATTGCAAACGTTGGCAATGAATGTATGATCATACAAATTAAAGAAATCATTGCACCTGATTCCTGGTTTTGCGTTGGAACTTTTCATGAGCAGAAAATGAGAGTGACTCTTCTTTGATGTGTCTCAAAATAAACATGTACCTTGCCAGAATGATCCAAACTTCTGTGCCCACGGAAAGATAAACATTCGCAAGTTTTATGGTTTAAATAATATAGAAACAACTGCATTTAAATTTTAAATTTTCTATTATACGATCTGTTATGCATTATTAATCTGTATATATACGTATTGATGTTTTAGTTCACAGATCAGATCCATTTTTATTTACATACGCACGCGCAACACTGCACTGGTGCATATTTTTGCATTAAGTCCACCATTGGTTTCAGGTTATGAAAATATCTCAATACCTTATTTGGGATATCCAAAATGGAGACGAACATCTTTCCTCCATGTGATCAGCTTGAAAAATTGTTTAGCTATCAAAATAATTTTTTAGCATGAAACCAATGGTAGACTTAACACACACACACACACACACACACACACACACACACACACACACACACAGAGTCTCACTCACACACATATATTATATATATAGGCGATAGGTGACAGGTAGGGGAGATTTTGTCAGTATTGAAATCACGTAGTTGTGATCGAATAAATTGAACTTAAACTCTCCATGCTTTCTCTAAAACTAAGTCCGCGACGTCAAGAGTAGCTACAGGAGAAATGCGGGCGAGCTTGTGTGCAGTTAGTGATGCAGATAAACACGATTTCTTTATACACACGCACGCACACGCATATGTACATGAACACATATACATATATCTATATCTATTCTCTATGTATCTATCTATCTATCTATTTATCTATCTATCTCTCTATATATATACAGATATATATACATATATATATATACATACATATATATACATATATATATATATATATATATATATACACATATATATTCATA
>NC_068989.1:4305945-4309072 GCF_001194135.2 Octopus bimaculoides
TATATATATATATATATATATATATGCGTATGTACTCATTATGTATTTAGGCATATGTAAGATTTGTTATTAAGTCTAATTGCATAATTTTCTTTTAGCTTTTCTACAGGGATTTAAACGTATATGCCACTGAATCCTATATAATCCGGTATAATCTAAACGTTTGTTTCATATTAAACGTAGATATCCTCTACAAGAGGTTGTAAATAAGTTAATTCTTCAGGATTACAAAGAACATAGATAATCGGTTTCACTTACGAGAGAATTACTGGCTCAGGAATTGTCGCCTTCATGTCTGTGTTCTCAAGAAATCATCTTACCAAATATTAATTAGTTACAAATATAAGATTTTGTATAATACTCTGTAAGACAGAAAAAAAACCGTCTCAAAAGTCTATTCTGTTTTACTTTCTCAAATGAGATGCTTATAATCTGAAAGACTACTTATAATAATGCTTTGCATTGTCCCCTTAAGGTATATGTATAGTTAATGTGGAGAATAGTGCGGTGCTAGTGATTCGCAAGGACTACACTATAAGTATTCACTGTTTCGTTATCATGTTTTAGACATTAGACCGCAGTCATGCTGGGGTACCACTGAAGGCTGTTCGTCGAACAAATTACCCCCAGTTCTTACGTCCTTTTAAGTCTGGTACTTATTCTATCGGCTTCTTCTGCTGAACCGCTAAGTTACGGAGACGTAATCAAACCAACAACAGTTGTCGAGTGGTCTGAAGGTATGAACATGAAGACACACTCACATACATCTACATACACACGTATATACACGACGAGATTGTTTCACTCAGAGGGCGATGGTCGCCCCGAAACTATACTAGAAGACACTTGCTCAAGGAATCATGTCGTGGGACTGAACTGGACACCATATGGTTAGGAAATAAACACCTAACGACACAACCATGCTTTAGTAGTAATATACGCTATTTTCAGTAACTAAGAGAGCCTCTAAATGACCACCTATTATGTCAGAATTAGTAATAAAATCTCTAGGATGAAGCAGCTTGTCTTTTGCCGGTTACTCGAGCATCTAGAAGTTACAAGCAAATAGCCTTCAAATCATCTTTTTTTTTTTTATTGTTCTTATTTCCTTTTTTGCCATCTTAGGAAAGAAATGACCTGTTGTTAAATGCAAACTAAGTACATAAAATAGTAGGGGTCTCTCGCTCCGAAAATCTTTGGTTCACAATTGTGCTCAGGCCTTTTTAGTGAATGAGTTTTGAGGATGAGATGGTTCTTACAGCATTCTTTGATATTCTGAGAACAAGATGACCTATGTTGCCACCGTTCTTCTTTAAACAGAATGTTACCGAGTAGTGGAAACAATGTGGGTGACACGACATCTTCTTTATCATTGCATCTCAACCATGTTGCTTCTCTTATCCACGTTCTCGTTTCATATCTCATTCGTCACTGCACACATAAAATGTATCACCTCCAACACTATCCCTTCCCACGTCACTAGGCTCATCACTACACACACCTAACCTTCCGGTTTCTTCAAGCCAACAAATTTTATGTGTGCAGTGACGAACGAGAACGTGAATAAAAGAAATAACATGGTTGAGATGCGATGATAAAGAAGATTTTTTGTTAATAGAAACATGTCGTGGTAAAGATGAAATAAAAGGTGTGGTGACGACGGAAAATTGGAAGGTGGGATAGACTGTGGCCTACACAATAGACTAAGCAATCCTTCTCCACGAGGCTCCGGCAGGGAATGGTGGCGAACCCTGCTGTACTCTTTCACCACAACTTTCTCTCACTCTTACTTCCTGTTTCTGTTATGCCTGTAATTCAAAGGGTCATCCTGTGTCACGCTGAATATCCCCGAGAACTACGTTAAGGGTACACGTGTCTGTGGAGTGCTAAGCCACATGCACGTTAATTTCACGAGCAGGCTGTTCCGTTGATCGAATCAACTGGAACCTTTGACGTCGTAAGCGACGGAGTGCCAACAACAACATTATCCATTGTATTATCTATTTTGGAGAAGTTATAATGTGATACAGGGGCGATTTAGCTGCTATTTTTACCATGAGCAAATGACTGCGTAAATGCTTCACTTGTTCCCCAGTATTGTTTCTTTCCTGTGTGTGTCGAGAACTTCATTATCCAGTGTCTTTACATAGAGTAGGATCTGTAGAAGACTTAGCTGTTATTACAAGTAGATCATATGACTGCACACAGGTTTCAATTATTCTTGTATAGACCAGGTTTGTATGTCTCTAAACTGCATTCTACAAACTGTGATCTATGTTAGCTTTAACTGCTATTATTAGTAAACCGTATAGGGTTCACATACTTTTCTATAGCCCAGCCCAGATAATCGTACATCTAAAACTCCATTATAGAACATATCTTCCATTTTCAATACAGTATGATCCGATTTCAAGTATATTTGACTGCTATATTTAGCTGATGAAGCGACGGAGGATAAAGGTTTGCAAGATAGCTTCAGTTCACCCATTGGTTAATCTTATCGATAGGCGGACACCCGAATCAATTAAAATTGTTTTCCCACTAAAACCCTAAATCTCTCCATATTTACTGCTGCCAAACCAAACACCAGTTGGCATTTCTCCAAGTTTGACTCTAAAATGGTAAAATACTAATACCATGAAGACTGAGACTGTATTGAATGGCGGCGATGGGTGGGTGTTGGTTGGGGGTGTTCCATTGTGTATATTTTGTTTGTTATTTATATTTCCATTCATTAAGTTATGTGTGACAGGCTTTGAATAATTTATCATTCTGCTCACTTTCAATGTCTGAAAATGTCTAAATGTACAATTGAAGTCACATACTCGCACACACGCACACACACACACACGCACGCGCACACACACACACACACACACACACACACATATATATAACACATACACGCACACACACACAGACAGACACACACACATACACACACACGTACACACAAAAACAGACGTGAGAAAGTTTAAGTACGGACACTTACATATAGACACGTCTACACGCACACAAGGGTTTACGTTGGGTGTGTATGCATATAATATATATGAGTGTGTATGTGTGAATATATATATACACACATATATACATATATATAAATATATATATATATATATATATA
>NC_068989.1:4312138-4314494 GCF_001194135.2 Octopus bimaculoides
TAGAAATATATATATATACACTAATCCATCGACTATCACGTGTGTTACGTTCCAAAACGTCCCACAGAATTATTTAAAATCTTGAAAAATATAGATACCTATCCGGCCGGGGAATCTGTGATATAAATTTATACACCCCAGAAAAATCTACGATGAACTGAGTTCACGATAGGTGAACCGCGATATGGCAAGGGATTATATATATATAAGGACTATACCTGTACGAATACAAGTATTAATCAAGTCTTACGTCATACATGTTATTCTCCTGTTCTTCCTTATTAGAGTCTCTGATCATGAAACATACTTGGACACGGGGTAGAGGATCTTTAGTTGAACAAATCCGCACCACCACTAGCTATGAGTTGCTTTGTTTTTTTTTTAATCTGGTTCTTATTCTATTTTTCTCTTTTGCCAAACAACTATATTACAGCAACGAATATTAACCAACACCGGCTATCGAGCAGCGATGAAAACCACAGATATAAAGACTCATTCATAGGCATATGTATGTGCGTGTGTCTGTTTGTAAATGTTTGTGTGTATATACGTACAATATAAATGTATTAAATATGTATGTATGTATGTATGTATGTATGTTTTGTAGGTTTGTATGACTGCTTCAGTGTTGTCGAACATACTTGGGTTTGTGTTAGGAGACTTTTCATAGATTTGGGTTGTCTTTTGCTCTTTATGATGCATTTTGAGGATTATATTCTGTGGTTCTGTGGTCCCTTTTTAGTAGTACCAGTCAAATAAATTACCAGTCAACTACTAAGGTCCATGTAATCGATTTCCTCCACTCCACACCCATCTACCTACTCCATGTACACACATATGAGTATATATATGTATAATCAGGATAGATCGCACCACAAGAACCGTTTTAATACATTATCAACTAACCGCAAATCGATGTGTTTATAGAAGGAAGTAACATCGATTTAGAAATATCGAATTCAAAACAAGATAAGCAAAATAACACATAAAAATAACGTCTGATCAAAAACTTTAAAATTCAGACAAAATCCATAAACCTACCTATTGTCTATTAAATTTTAAAATTGTTCAAATAAGCGAGTTGAGATAAAGCAAATTTGATTGACGTACGAAGAGGGGGGAGAATTAAATGGAAGGAAGGCAAATAGATTATACTTAAACGGAAATCAGTCATACTAGCTGTTGAAGATGAAATATTTAGGAACATTTTTTGATGATGAGAAAGCATTACGAGGTGTGAGAGTCAATGTTTACTAAGAAACAAAACAGCTCTTTTAATACCAGATATGACAGTTATTGAAATGTAGATATTAGCTACTCTGTGTATAAACTCTAATTTATATAATAATCATTATGTCAAACTATACGAGTTACTACGATTACATTGTCTAGAGTAATGGAGAAAAAACAGCTATTTTAATGTATGGATTTTGCAAGCTACTACTTTTACGAATAATTTTCCTTTGATGTTGCTTTTTAATTTCATGCCTATAAATATGATGGGAATCGGGTATATAAATATATCGACCTTCTGATGAGATGTTAAAACACTGAAACAGTCCAAATGTTCTAATATCATATTATAAATAAGTAATTAAATATACACTCTTTATTTGCAGTATATTGAGTTAGTTTCAGGCAGTGAGCAAGTCGAAACGTTAGCAAGCCGGGAAAACTAATTGGTGGCATTTCGTTCGTTCTCGGTTCAAATTCCACCGAGATCGAGTTTGCCTTTCACCCCTTCAGGGTCGATAAAATAAGGACAAGTTGAACGCTAGGGTCGATGTCATTGACTAACCCCTTCCCCAGAAATTACAGGCCTTGTGCCAAAAATTTGAAATCAATATATTGCGTTTGTTTGTTTTTCTTAACTATGGTTTTCTAATTCAGTTGAACAAGAATAAAGATATGTATAAATATTTCTGATAGTTGTTTATATTAAGTCACGATATTTCCAGAAAAGAAACAACCATGCTTTCTCGTCTACTTTTCCCTGCGTATATTTCAAATAGGCGATGGGTCATAGCCTCAACTACTTTCTGATTTGTTACAGAGCACACTCAGTAAATACATACTGACGTGGACAAAAGAATTATGTGCTTAATTAACACATAACTCATATACATACATACATGCATAGGTACAAACATAGAATGTTAAAAATACCAGCTTAACTCAAAAGAGTAAAGATTGTTTGCCAACATAACATGGCAGTCCTGGTTTAGGACGTATGTTGCTGTAATTTAGCCCCAGGAGACATTGTCTCCCGCTGGCTATATGACACAATTTGTGTCCTTATATTTTCGATCAAGGGAATCTGAATACATATATATATATATATATATATATATATATA
>NC_068989.1:4314875-4319875 GCF_001194135.2 Octopus bimaculoides
TTTTTTTTTTTTTTTTTTGTCTTTCATCATTGCGTCAAACGACTTCAAAGAAAGAAGATCGTTCAGCCTCTGGCAATAATCATTGATTTCAGTTTAACAAACATTCTCTTCGGTTATGAACTGCTATCAAGTATTTCATTTTAGTTTGGGTTTTCTTTTTCATGTACCTGTGTGCGCTTGGATGGATGTATGTGTATATATATAAATCAAAAGGATGTGTTATAATAAAATGTATATATATATAGATATCAAAAGTACGTATTATAATATATATATAAGCGTGTGTGTGTGTGTGTGTATGTGTGTGTGTGTGTGTGTGTGTGTGTGTGTGTGTGTGTGTGTGTGTGTGTGTGTGTATGTGTGTGTGTGTGTTTGTATGTGTATGTGTGTGTGTGTGTGTGTGTGTGTGTGTGTTTGTGTGTGCCTGCGCCTGCGCATTTGTAAGCTACTCTATAGCTCAGAAGTTCGAAGTTTGAATTACACGTTCTACTTATCGCGAAGCTTAAAACCTTGGTAAAATTTTCCATACTCATCTAATATATTATATTAAGTATATACAACTATGAGTATATGAATATATTTTCTCTTTGTTTATATTTTGCCAAAGGCAAAACAACGGGCATTTAGTAAGCAGTAAGTTACATGATATAATATGAAATGCTATAATATATACAGGGTTGGGTTCAGACTCATAAAGACCCTAAGCACCTAACAGATTTTGGTGCCCTTATATGTAATTTAAAATATAAACAGTTATAAACCATAAAATAATTTTTTTAATATTTTCCAGAATGAAACAAAACTAACAATAAGATTGAAAGTAAAGTTTATTTTTGTATACTTCCCATTTATTTTTGAAAAGTTTTCTCCGACATACTTTTAATTGTAAATTCTAAGTGTTTAATCAAATTATCACCCTGACATCATGAAAACTTCAAAATTATTTCTCCGATCGTATAAACCATGAATATTTTTTTAGCAAGTTAAAGTGATTTCTTTTGTGCCATAAACTATTTACCACCTCTTTCATGTCCCACCTTCCATTCATCCCCTAAGCACCTACTTGTTTCGCTTAATGGTTTATCCAGTGCTGAATATATAATACAATATTGGGTAATGACTCATTTAATAAATGGATTCATCTATATTCTCCACCCATGGGTGGGTTGTGGTGGTAATATCCTTAGGCACCTCCTCCCTAGGGTCTAATTACAAAGAGCAATCATTACCCCTTCTGGTTGGATTCCCAACCGTGACATAAGCGATGGAATATTACCTCACCATCTTGTTTTGATCTACCCTCGAAATTTTCTGCCGATTGGCTATGCTTGAAGAATCCGTATTGCGATTCTTTCCTGTGACATTCTAATCACATATTCGTAGTACTGGAGCTGTAACCCCTCAATGCAGAGAAATTGAGGCTTGACATAATAAAATTTACACAAAATTTCAATTATTACTTTTGAAATTTCAACTCAAGCATTTGTAATTACAGTTTTCACTCAATGTTTTGATGTAGTTTCATGTAAAAGCTTCGTATAAGACGTACGAGAAACTCTGTTATAATGGAGCAATAAAAAAGGCGATGCGCCAGAAGAATCGTTAGCACGCCGGACAAAAAGCTTGGAGGTCTTTACGTTCTGAGTTCAAATTCCATATATATTTAATCCTTTATATCGAACACTCAATATTTCATATATTCAATAAGACATATTCCATATATTCAATAAGACATTCAATACTTCATTTCATTTCATTGTACCATCCATTTTTATATTATATATTATATACTCCATATTCTATATCCCACATTAATTTTACAAGAATATAAATAAAACATAAAAAACAGACAGAGTTGGAACTCTTTTAAATAAAATAATATATTCCTCTATACACGATCATACAAAACCCTTTTTTTGTATTTATTTTTACTCATATATATATATATATATATATATATATATATATTTATTTATACTGTGGATGTTTGTGCGTCTGTGTTTGTCCCCGCCACCATCGCTTGATAACCGATGTTGCTCTGTATAACCGATGTTGCTCCGCTAACTTAACGGTTCAGCAAAAGAGCCCGCTAGAATAACTACTAGGCATACAAATATGTGTGTGTGCGTGTGCGCGCACGCGTGTGTGTGTATACGCGTATATTGTGTTGTATATATTTGAAACGTCTACGTACATGTGGTGGAACTCATCTCTTTCCCACCGTCCTGAATTATAAGATACTTAGACTCTAATGGATCTTGTAACTGATTAATAATACACACACAAACACACAAACACAAACACACACATACACACATACACGCACACGCACATGTATATAAAGAGAGAGAGAAAAGGAGAGACTTTAAAGAGAGAGAGAAAAGGAGAGACTTTAAAGAGAACAGAATGTGAAGAGGTGATCGTTAATGGCATCAAAGCATTTATAAATTTGTTATACAGATGTGTGTCTAAATATAATTAAGCAGTGACCAAGAAAAAGAAAGTCCATACTAGTTCTTCATAGATAGGCAGACCTCTTCCTTCTCTCTCTCTTACTCTCTCTTCATAGACAGACAGATCTCTTCTCTCTCTCTTTCTCTCTCTCTCTCAGCATATACATACATACATGCATATATTTATTTATTTATTTATGTGTTTCAGCCAAGTGGCTGCGGTCAAAGAGGAAGAGAGAGAAAAGCAGAGAAATATTACACTAGATTATCAGAATGTAGATTCTGGACAGGATCAAACCAAGATCTTGCTAGATTTGACATTGCATAACATTCATCAACAACCGACAAAGAAGTATCAATATGAAACTGAAATGGATTCAATCGAGCGTGTCCCAGAGCATTGATACGACTCCAATATTAATGTTTGAGTAATTGAAGGCGACACACAACGTTCTCTACTCCCCACTTGTGTCTTTCATTTTCAATATCGTGAGTGATTAAGGCGGGAGATTAAGAAAAGCCAAGAACGTCATGTTAAATCAAGAACGTCTTGTAATTCTGTAATATCGCATTCAATATGCTTTCATCATATTAAACGTTATAAAGGGCAACTCAGGATGCAACAGGGGGTCACATGATCAGTTATAACGTTTCCGTATAAATCTCTTGTGTTACGCTAACATGAGAGTAAAGTAGTTTTGTATTTACAGAGCTTTTTAGGCCAAATAGGTAAAAGTCTTGGTAGCCAATGACTAAAACTTCATTACTTTTCCCAGTTGGACCGCTCGCCAGCCATGATATTTGAAGAGTTGCCTAAGATTGCAGGAAATTACTTAAGGGACACTTGGTTGCTATTTCTACCAGGTCAAGTGATTACATAGGTATTCCATCGCGAGTTTTCCTCGTTGGCACCTCAATTATATTTTTATTATTATTATTATTATGATTATTATTATTATTATTATTATTATTATTATTATTATTATTATTATTATTATTATTATTGTTATTGTTATTATTATTATTATTATTATTATTATTATTATTATTATTATTAAAGACATTGCACAGTATTCAATATCGTGAGGTTGTTGATTGAAGATATTGTGTCTACCGGGTGTTTGTACTCTGTGTCAAATTACAGCAAGGACCTCAGACGGACAGTACTTTACACAATATGCGTACAGTTCCAAGTAATGCCGGTGTTTGCAATACACCTAGATTGTAGGGCATTTCTAAAGTAGCCTGATCCTGGGCAGCGATTATTAAACTTTCAACATTCCTTTTTAGGTCACCCTTGCTGAGCAACCACCATGAGGCTTCCTGGTCTTTTAAGTTGTTAGTTTCACGGTGGAATTGACCACGCAATTCCATGCGGTGTAAGGTTTCTGCTCCCTTGTTGGCTATTCGTAATTGGGATTCATTAGCACTCTCAAGTCCATTTTTGGTAAATCCCGCTGCTGGTCTTACTTGCTCTTTACCAAATATTCTGCCATGTTCCTTCTTTCACTGTTGATGCACTCCTGTGTGCTAATCCGCCCACGTCCACTTTTACACCTCTTCATGTAGAGCTTGTGTAGGTTCATCTTAGGATGGAGGGCACCCTGCGTTGTCATTGTCTTTCGGGTAGAGTGATCGAGTTGGTTAATCTCCGCTGGCGTCCATTTCAGTACAGGTGCACTATAGCGGACTAGAGCAACAGCCCATATGTTGATGGCAGTCACAAGGTTCCTTGTGTTGAGCTTTGATTTCAAGACAAGTTTGAGGCGCTTCGAATATGCAGTGATGACCTTGTCTTTCATTTCTCTGTGCAAAATATTGTCCAGCTTCCGGATCCCAACGTATTTATATCCATCATCAACCGGGTTCTCCATTCTCTCTCCGTTTGTCAATTCTATGGCCCTACATACACTCTGCTCATTTCCCCCGTTTCTAAGTGAGCCCTGCTCACTTCGTGACACCGAATTTCATACCTGTATCCTTGCTGAACCTCTGCACAGTCTCAACCAGCCTCTCCACTTCAGGCTATGATTTTGCGAACAGCTTTAAACCATCCATTAAGAGAAAGTGGTTGAGACATGGTCCATTCTTTCTTAACTCATAGTGCGTAAATTCCAATGTAAAGAACAAAATCTATTATTTTATGAAAACCAAGAGCAGAACAAGGGGTGGATAGTCCTGGAGAGCTAATGGGTATCACACATTCCTGAATATATACAACATAACAGTGAGATAATTGCGCAGAATGCCTAAGGACTGTAGAATAACTTCCATGTACATATACACATAAGTATACATACACTGACACACAAATGTGTGTGTGTGTGAACTTTTATCTACATACACATATATGTATTTATCTATGTATGTATAATGATTAAACACTAAACATTCAAGAATTTTTACCTCATAATATTAAGTACATTCATTCGCTTAATTGCATTTCACAGTAGCGTGACATATACTACTTATGTGTACGTGCGGTTATATATATATATATATATATGAGAGTGTGTGTGTATATATGAGTATGTATGTGTATGTATG
>NC_068989.1:4322570-4325829 GCF_001194135.2 Octopus bimaculoides
AATGTGATAATTGCGGATAGGACTAACGTGATTTTATTAAAATATTTGAAAACAAATTGAAAACAATCAGAAAAAAATGACAAAGAAAAAGCACTGTTTTAGTCACAGAGACACAATCTGAGAAGCCAAAGCACTAACTTGAAAGATTGTAACAAAAACATGAGCATCACCATCAACACTAAAGGGTACCAATATTTTGCAACGATTTCCTTGATATCAACAAGTTTACAAAGTTTTGTTTTTGAAAAGTAGTGTGTGTGTTTCTACTTGAATTTGTGTAAAGTGAAGTCAGAAGAAGCCCTGATCGATATGCAACACAATGTGTGCTCCGTACTCGGGACTTTAAACATCAGACAAGGATAGGTGCAGAGTTGGCGTAAACACGCCTACCCACAGGTTGGGTCTACAATATATGTGAAGATTAAGAAATCATTAGCAGAGTTTTTAGTATGATCGTCAACTTGTAGCTTGTTAGCTTGTTGTTACATTTGTGGCAAGTGAGGAGGAGGTTCGCAACAGCATGTGATCGGATGGTATAATGTGAACATCCAACTCCTTAGTTGACCACAATTTTCTCCCTGATAATATCTCATTGAAGCAGTAGAGAGGTAGTGGCTGCTGGACAGTAGGTTCAGTTGATACAAATGATGGTGAAGACGATTTCATGGCTTTTTTTCTTGCATTAAAAATAGGGAAAGCAAAAAGAAAAGAAAGAAAAGAGACAGACGTAATCGAAGCAGAAGCGGTAGCACCAGTGACAGGTTGATAAGTTCAGGATCAAGACAGCCCCTTCTGCTATTTACAGAGCATCATTTCTCACAGCTCTGAGGATCTGATGTAAAGATAAGTTAAACTACTTTGTATTCAACGCCAACATCACCAGTAGTCGACAATCTACGGCGCATAGAAGTCATTTTGAGCTCTCTATCAAGTTTGGACACCGCACTCAACACTGTTGATATCAATGATGACGTAGAATCATCTTGGAATGCTCTGCGTGATGCAACGCACTCTGCATCCACAGAGGTTCTTGAACTTCTTGTTCGTAAATATCAAGATTAGTTCAACGATACCAACAAAGATGTCCAACAGTTGATAGATAAAATGCATAGCTCTCCCAGAACTTGGATAAAATGATAAAAGGTCATCTAAAAAAGAGAACGCCTACAAGAAATGCAGAGACCAGGTCCAACATGATCTGAGAGTGATGAAGGAGGTTTAGTGGTCTTTCAAGGCTACTGAAGTCCAAGAAGTTGAAGACAGAAAGGATTGTAAAACCTTTTATGATGGCCCCAGGAAAGTATATGGTCCTCAAGAGCACGGTGTTACTTCTAATTTTTTCATCTGACATCTTGAAACGATAGAAAGAGCACTTTGAAGCCGTGTTGAACTCCACCTCAACTACTAATGATGACGTCATCATGTCTGTTCCACAGCACCCTGTAACACCAGAACTGTCTTTGGAGCCAACCTTTCTGAAAGTTTCAAACTCTATTAAACAGATCTCTTCTGAGATCAAGAGTTGTTCTTGATACTCATTCACCTTACTAAGGCTTTCGGCACTGTTAACCGAAAAGCACTATGGAAAGTTCTGAAAAAGCTTGGTATACCTGACAAGGTGTTGAATGTAACCATCTCCTTTCATGATGGAATGAAGGCTGGTGTCATGTCCGATTGAGAAACTTCGATTTCCTTTGACGTTACAAACGGCACAAAATAAGGTTGTGTTATGGCTCCTGTCTTATTTGCACTCGTCTTTTCAGTGATACGTGAATGACGTTTCTCAGAGATTAGGTCACATATAAGTAATCATCAAAGGAGAGCTTACTTTAATTGCTTAACACTTTGTATGAGTAATTTTGGGGTGTATGTTTATTGTGTAAATATGGCGTTGTTCAATTCTTTTAGAATATTACCAACTTATGCATTTGTTTGGGAGTTTATACATTTTCATTTCAGCTACCAAAGCAATTTTTCACGAGTGTAGGAGTATATTTCACATACACTATACACCTGTTAACGGATGAAAGATTTAACGAGCAATACTTTGTTATTTTTCTATTCAAAATTACTGAGTCTACTGCACTGATGTTTCACATACGAAATAAAACTTCAATAAAAAATTTATATTATACACAAACAACATTATTTTTATCCAATACATGAAAAAAATTTCTTTTATACTGCATTTGCTTTAATCATTGGACTGGGACATCGCCATAAAAAACTTTTTAGTCAAACAAATCGACCTCGTTGCTTAATTTTTTAAAGTCTGGTACATATTCATTCGATCTTTTTCACGAGAAATGCTATGTTTTGGAGACATAGACAAATCAACGAGCGTTTGTCAAACGGCTGAGGTGACAAACACAGTGACACACCTAGATATACACAGACACACGCACAGATATATACACATTAATGTATACATATTGGGTCAGTGCATAATTATTGCAGCTTTTTTTTCAACAAATTTTATTCAACAAAAACAATATTTAACAAAAACATCTTTAGATGACGGTCTGACCGTCTTCTAAGCAAATGGGAAGCAGCAATTGAAGTAGATGGTGAATATGCTTCGGAATAATCATTTAAATATGTTTTGTTACATGTTACTGTTGTGCTGAATAAAATTTGTTGTAAAACAAAAGCCGCAATATTTATGCACCAACTCAATACATCTGTGCGTGCTCATATGTATGTAGACCCAACGGGCTTCAGCACAGTTCCCGTCTACCAAATTCACTCATAGCACATAGGTCGGCCCGACGCTGTAGTCGAAGACATTTCCCCAAGGTACCACGCATTGAGACCGAGCGTGACATCGCATGTTCACAACACGAGCTTTTTAACTTCACAATCATTTATGCCGAATATGTTTATCTTTTATTCATTTCTTTTTCTCAGTTTGGTTTGTTTACATCCCCGTGACCTAGCGGTTGGACAAAAAGTGTTCAATACAAATTAAGAAATACCACACTTTGAAAAATTAGTTTTGGGGTCGATTTCTTCGACTAAATCATTCAAGGCGGTGCCCCAGCATGGTCGCACTCCAGTGAGTGAAGCAAGTTAAAGAATTGTTTTCATTTATAGTATTAATAACGATATTTAAGGCGGTGGGCTGGCAGAATCGTTAGCAACGCCGGACAAAACGCTTAGCAACATTTTGTCTGTGTTTACGTTCTAACTTCAAATTCCGCCGGGGGTTGACTTTGTCTTTCATCCTTTCGTGAAGTTATTACCAGTTGAACACGGGGGG
>NC_068989.1:4325867-4333513 GCF_001194135.2 Octopus bimaculoides
TTTCTTCGACTAAATCATTCAAGGCGGTGCCCCAGCATGGTCGCACTCCAGTGAGTGAAGCAAGTTAAAGAATTGTTTTCATTTATAGTATTAATAACGATATTTAAGGCGGTGGGCTGGCAGAATCGTTAGCAACGCCGGACAAAACGCTTAGCAACATTTTGTCTGTGTTTACGTTCTAACTTCAAATTCCGCCGGGGGTTGACTTTGTCTTTCATCCTTTCGGAGTCGATAAATTAAGTACCAGTTACGCCCTGGGGTCGATGTAATCGACTTAATCCCTTTGTTTGTCCTTGTTTGTCCCCTCTATATTTAGCCCCTTGTTGGCAATAAAGAAATAAGAAACGTTAGCACGCTGCGGTTAATTTGTCTTTGCGAGAATTTGGTTAGTAATTGGTACTGTTACCATTTATTATTGAATTTTGAACTTTTCTTATTGTTCTACGTTCTGTTTTAACAGACGTAGGGGACTGTTGTTCCCCTCCTTACGGAGGGGAGAATAATTTTTGAAATAATTTTGGGAGAAAATAGTTTGGAAAATATTTATTTTTGTGAAAATAAATTCGGAGGACAAGTCTTCTAACGCTGACCAAACTAACCAAAGAGCAACTGTAAAACAGGACAAAACGAACGGAAATGTGAACGAAAGCCACATAAATGTAGTAAACGAAAATAAGAACCAAGAAGGAAAACTAAATGCTGGAAACGATAAAATGAATAAGGGAAAAGTAACCCCAATAGAAGACAACCAAAAGAAGATTAATTTTGCTACCGCAGCCGGTGTGAGATAAGATAAATTGAACATAGAGCTAGATTCACTGCGGCATCACAGAGGTATATTCGAAAGGGAAGGTTTTGATGTTAAAGCCACCCTCCTTAACGAACTCATCGAACCTAGAGAAGTTTCTTGGTACATCACAGTCCTTAGTTGTGCTACGAGACTATAACACAAAAGCTTTGGGTCAACTGATGCCTTGGAAGTGATTTTGGTAGACGCAAACAATGTAGAAGCCCTTTGTGTATATATGTGTGCGTGTGTATGTGTGAGTGTGCGTGTGTCTGTGTGTGTATGTGTGTGTATTTGCCCCACCGCGTCGCTATTCCTTCGTAACTAGTGCTGGCTTACGTACATCCTTGTAACATAGCGGTTCGGCTTACAGAAACCGATAGAATAACTACCAGACTTCAAAAAGAGAATCGGCTGACTGCAAAACCATTCAAGGTGGTGCCTCAGGAAAACCGCTGCCCAGAGACTGTAACAAAAGATAAAAGACAAAAAAATAAAAGATACGTATATCCGTGTGTGTGTGTGTGTGTTGAAATCTGCACGCACCTGTTGTTATGCAATGATTGTATGGAGAATCTTCTATAAATGGCATAATTCATTTCAAAAGAAAAAAAAACAGTTGTCATTTAATTTCTAATAAAACACACAAACTCTACACCGTTTCTTTCAATCTTTTATTTTTATTTTTATTTTATTTTCTTCCTTATATTGCTTTCGTTCATTATCTTTCCTTCATGTCTTTCTCTAACACCCCCTCCGCCACTCCCACCTTCTATTTGTATTTCTCTACATGCTACCCACATCCATTCACATCCATTTCCATACTACACCTTTTCCCTTAGAAATAACGTCTATTTAAATTCGTTCAGCCGTAACATTTATTAACCCACACATCATCAAACATTTTTACACGCATGGGCTCACGTCCGCGTGTGTTTGCGTTAACACTTGACAAACCATTTGTTTCAGTGATTTAATAACATCAACTGCTTCTGCACACGCAGAAGAATAAATGACAGCCGATGCACACAAGCAGCGGTGGACTGGGTCTAAAACTATTGATTGCCAAGAGACTAAGGGGGCCCACCCGCAACTACAATGCTATCATTTTTTTTTTTTTTTTTTTTTTTTTTATATTCTTTTCAACTGTCTACAAACACAGTCAGGCTGAAATAATTAATGCATTCTTCCAGGAGTGAATTCTCTAACTTGAGGGGATGGGCCCCTTGAATACTAACATGGGTCCCCATATATGGATTCTAATGGCGCAGGGACCCACTTGCAGTCGGGCAAGCTGGCAAACTGGCCAGTCCGCCACTGCACACAAGTAAACACATGCAAATATATTAATATTACAAATTTAAAAATTAATAATAAAAACATACAATCAATGAAGAAGCAGTAAGATGATACGTGTTGATTTTTATTAAATATTTCTGTTTATTAAGAAATCTACAATGAAGAGATCATTTCACAGACGCTAAACTACAAATTTCACAGGGTACAACCTTAAAGTTGACACCGTTCCGCTAAACGCTGAAAATTTCTGTCTCACTATTGGCTATAAATACACAGTTTTTTCGATTTTTAATCCTCTGTAAGTTTTTCCTCTAACTTTTATCTCCACATCATCGTACCTTCATAGCAATTAGACTGGAAAACTTTATCATTATAACCGATTTTTAGATTTTTTACTGTCTTCAAAAATGCATATTTTGCGAATAAAAAAACTAGATCCTTCGTTTGTTTAAAATTCCTCGTGGCGGTGACTGAAATATGTACGAATATACCTACACAAGCACACATACATGCGCGTGCGAACAGTTGGACAGACAACGACGTATACAAGAATGCATGTCTGACGATCGTATTGGTCATTGCAATGTCATTGACGGTGGGATTTTTTTTATGGCAGTGGTACTAATGACCGATGCGTAGTGTTAAAAATATGTTGTTGTTGACGGTGAAGGGCGGTGTCGGTGATTCGATAGTAGCCGTTTGTTTCGCTGTCCGCGCTGGCGTGGTGGTGGCGATGTCTCGGGGGGTGGGACCGGGGTTGCAGTGGCCATGTTTTGTCGAAAGTAGGAATCGTGATAGTGCCGACTGTTGCGGTTTTGGATAGGAAGTACTAGCTGGTCATAGTGCAAGCGGTTGTCCTAGCACTGGGTGTAATCCTGTTAGGCTAGCAGTGTTTACAATCGTGCTAATGGAATTGTTGTTGCTGTTGTTCTCCCTTTTATTGGTCTTGTTGCCAAGTGCATGATGGCAAGCGTGGGTGAGGGTTCGGAACGCGTTTGCAAATATTGATAGTGCTTTTTGTGCGCATCGATAGCACCATCGGTGGCAACCGTACCACCGGCATCATCCTCCTCTTCTTTATCATCATCATCATCATCATCATCATCAGGCTATATGTGTTTCTGTGTGTGTGTGTATCGTAAGGGCGCATGGCCTAGTGGTGACGGTGATGCGCTCACGCTCTGGCGACCGTGAGCGCAACTCCTGGGCCGGCCTTGTGCGTTGTGTTTATGAGTAAAACACTTCATTTCACGTTGCTCTACAATCCTTTCGACATCTGGCGGGTGATAGGCTTGTATGCCTTTACGGGAAATGTGGATTTGATGGAAGGAGTGAGGTAATTTACAGCACATAAATTTGATCACTGTAAGCAAATCATTTGAGCAGATCATTCAGCAAAAAATGAATACTCACTTATCATTGTTATCGACCAGATATTCCATTAATTTATACATACATACATACATACATATATATATATATATATATATATATATATATACAAAGAAAGAGGGAGAGAAAGAGGGATGCAGATAAACACATTTGGAATTGATATATAAGATATACATACATATACATATGAAAATGTATAAGGGATGTACGTATATAGAAAGAAAGAAAAACTGAAAATACCGTTAAGAATTTCGGCCAGCGTGCTACGGATTCTGCTAGCTCAACATCTGAATAACAACAACAACAACAACAACAATAATAATAACAATAATAATAATAATAGTAATAAGACATAGCATGCCCAGCTGACAACAAGTTATGCGATAAGGAAGAAAGGAAAGTTGAGAGATATGACAGGTTAGCTTGGGAAATTAAGCAGTTGTGGTCAATGAAAAAGGTAACAGTAGTACCAATAATTGTCGGAGTCCTGGGAACAGTGAACAAAAATCTCGAGAAGTACGTGGAATAAATAGGGGCTTCAATAAGGGTAGAGCACTTGCAGAAAACAGCACTGCTTGGAACTGCCCGAATATTCCGGAAGGTGCTCGAAAAATAAGGGGTGTTATCTTCGTTCAATGATAGTGAACAGCTGACACCGTAGTACATCTCCAGCTTTAGAAGCTGTGCAAAGGCAATTATAATAATAATAAAATGTTGATGATGATGATAATGATGACGACGATAGACTTTACAAGATACTCCGGAAAAATCAAAATCAAGTTTAAAAAAAGAAATGTTACAGAAATATGTTATGATGTCATTATTAATAATATCGCGTAAATATGAAGAAAGTATTCGTTCATAAATCATTTTTAGGTAAGAATTCAATGAGTAGGAAGAAGCATTTATATTTAGAACATTATTTTGATTCGATACAAAGAGTGAAAGCGAGTGGACACGTGTACAGACACCCACCCACACACACAAACACACACACACAAACACAAACACACTCACACACGCATAACGACACACGTATTGATTCATGTGTTTCTAATCATAAAATATGTGCTCAGTGACACCTATGGTATTAATACATTTGTATTAATATTGTGACTGATAAAATAAGTACCAGGCTTAGAAAAAAACGTATTGCAATCGATTTATTCAACTAAAGATTCTTCAAAGCGATGCGCAAGCATGGTCGCTCTCTAATGACTGCAACAAGAGTATATATATATATATATATATATTAGGGACAAAATCCAAAATTACAGGTAAAAACTCAATTAAAATCAATTTATAAAAAATTAAAATTAAATTGAGCTTTACAGATTAAAATATATATAAAAATATATAGTTTTAGGGAAAAGAACCAAGTTTCATGAACTCATCGATGAAAATCCACTATCACATATAGAAAAATTAATAATTAAAAGCACAATAAATGAGTATAATATAATACAAAGTAAATATCATAAGATAAAGATATATAGATATATAATTCTTTTTGATAATGGTGTATCTCGAAGCAGAGAAAGCTATAAATAAAAGCGTAATAATATTGGGTTACAACCTCTTTGAATAGAAAAAGTGGAAAGCTACCCGTGTGACGCGAACCCACATCACCTGTAAATACGACAAGCGTTCTACCACTGGTCCACAACTGTATTCTTACCAGTCATATATACAATAGATGAAAGTACCGCTTCCATGGGCAGCCTTCGAATTTTCTCTCCAAAGGGTTTTTAGTTTTATTTGCTTTGAGATCAATCGTTCCAAAAACAAGTGTTGTTTTTTGTTCTCTCTGACATCATAAATTCCTATGATGTCAGCAAAGACACACACATACACACATATACATATACGTATATGTATATACATACACATACACACACGGCGAGCTGGCAGAAACGTTAGCACGCCGGGCGAAATGCTTAGCGGTATTTCGTCTGCCGCTACGTTCTGAGTTCAAATTCCGCCGAGGTCGACTTTGCCTTTCATCCTTTCGGGGTCGATTAAATAAGTACCAGTTACGCACTGGGGTCGATATAATTGACTTAATCCGTTTGTCTGTCTTTGTTTGTCCCCTCTCTGTGTAGCCCCTTGTGGGTAGTAAAGAAATAACACATATGTATGCATGTATGTATGTATGTATTTATAGTCCGTTTATCCAACGTTAATCGCATCCATACAGTTGCATCTTGTGATGAAGTACATTTACCATCATAAGTATGGATCTCTGAACCACCAGAAACAGCTGTTAGACTTATAACACCTTTCTCCCAGCCCTTTACTTTTCACTGTCGTTTGTACACTGTGTTAAAATTAGTATCCCTATTGTTATACTTAAAAATTCATCATTTGGAAGTCTCCACCTTTTGCATTCTCTCGTTTTGCATTTATATATGCATACATATTTTGTATTTCATACCCAAATTATCATATTTCATAGATTTGATACATTTAATGTGCCCAATTTGTTTATCCGCATAATTGCCAATATATGTGTGTGTGTGTGTGTGTGTGTGTGTGTGTGTGTGTGTGTGTGTGTGTGTGTGTGCGTATAGGTGCACACACATACATATACACGAAAGTACGATCTTGTTTTTTTAAAATAAATAACAGGAAGATTCAGTTACAATTTGTCGCATATTTACATACAGCATAGAACAGTGATCTTCAACCCTTATTTTTTTTTCAATGGACCCCGTTGATTCCTAATTTTACTCCACTGGATTCCCATGTAAAAAAACAACAAAAGAAAAACAACCTTCTTCCAAGTTTTTAATTAAATATTATTAGGGATTGTATGAAAAATTAAAATATTTTGTGCATTGTAGAAACATTACGAATTCGTTGCTGATATTTTCCAACAACAAAATCTTATATGCACTTCCAGGTGTCATATCGACCCCGGCTGAGAACCACGGACGTAGTGGCTCCCTCGCTAGATTACTGTTTGGATGGTGGTTTAAGTGGTTGGCCCGTAAAATATGAGGACAAAGGAAGAAAAGGTGTCGGCTGCAGAATCAAGTGATTGCTTAAACATTCAGCTTGCTACCTGGCTGGTTGGCTGGTTAGCTGGTGGGCTCATAAATCATCTGGTTCGACGATGGCCACGCAGTTGCTTGACTGGATATGTAAGGTGGGCGAGCTTGAAAGCACTGACTACCTTGTCTGTCTGGTTGAACAAAGCGCATGCGCGCGCGCGCGTGAGTGTGTGTCCAAAGTGTATATGCGTGTGTATGCGTTTATATTAGTTTGCATATGTATATATGTGTATATGTGCGGTAAGGTACTTCTCTACATGCGTATGCGTGTGTATGCGTTTGTATAAGCTTGCACGTATATCTGAGTGTGTATGCGTGCATGAGTGTTTATAAACAGTTGCATATGTATATATATGCGTGTGAATGTGCGGGTGTGTGTTTGTGTGTGTGTGTGTGTGCGTGTGTGTCTACAGGTGTATGGGTGTGTTTGTACAAGTTTGCAAGTATATATGTATGTGAGTGTGTGTGTGTGTATGCGTGTGCTTGCATCTCAGCATATGTATGTGTGCTTAAGTTTGTATAAGTTTGCCTATATATATATATATATATATATATATATATATATATATATATATATATATATATATATGTATATATATATATATATATATATCTTTGAATGCGTGTGAATATGTGCGTGTGTGGTGTGTGTGTGTATGCTTGCATATCAGAACATGTATGCGTTTATATGAGTTTGTATAACTCTGCCTGTATGTATACTCTTTTATATTCCTTCATTTGTTTCAGTCATTTGACTGCGGCCATGCTGGAGCACCATCTTTAGTCGAACAAATCGACCCCAGGACTAATTCTTTGTAAGCGCAGCATTTATTCTATCGGTTCGTCAAGCAATGGTGACACACACATTGTTTGACACACACACAGGCACAAATAGCAAACACACACATACATATATATACATATATATATATGGTGGGCTTCTTTCAGTTTCCGTCTAACAAATCCACTGACAAAGCTTTGGTCGGCCCGAGGCTATAGTACAAGACACTTGCACAAGGTGCCACGCAGTGGGACTGAACCCGGAACCATGTGATTGGGAAGCAAACTACTTACCACACAGCCACTCCCGCGCGTGCGTATATATATATATATAT
>NC_068989.1:4335873-4339604 GCF_001194135.2 Octopus bimaculoides
AGTACTTATTCTATCGGTCTCTTTTGCCGAACCGCTAAGTGACCAATAGAATAAGTACTAGGCTTACAAAGAATAAGTCCTGGGATCGATTTGCTCGACTAAAGGCGGTGCTCCAGCATGGCCGCAGTCAAATACTGAAACAAGTAAAAGAGTAAAAGAGTATATATGTGTGTGTGTGTGTGTGTGTGTGTGTGTGTGTGTGTGCTTATACGTTAGTATGTGTCTGCGTTTGTACCCGACTACCGCTTGACAACCGGTGTTGGTATGTTTTATGATTCCTAACTTAGCGATTCGGCGAAAGAGACCGATGTATGATAACTGAAACTAAAAATATGATTATAGATAGATAGATAGATAGATAGATAGATAGATAAAGATAAGTAGAGAGATAGCGAGATAGAGAAATAGAGATACGTGTGTATAAATCTGTGTATACAACTTTCTACCTGCTTGGTAGCAAAACTGTGGGAATAGTGCCTCTTTTATTATTCGTCACCCATTGCATCTTATGAATATCTTGCGCATATTTATTATCTCAGATATTGCGATCATTTAGAACGATCATGGCTCAAGAAGTTACATTCTTCCCATAAGAACCCAAGAACTGAAGTTGAGCCACTCATTGGCTCCAAACCGCTTTGTCCGTACCGTGTTGCACTAATAACAATATGTATAAAACTGAAAGTATATCTTCGGAACTGGAATTTCAAACTCCTTATTAGTAGTCCTTAGATGTCCCCTTTCACATGTATTTTCTGACTACATTGGGGATGAGCGGGCAGTTGATGTTCACAACAGAGTATATTTCATTTCTTATGGTTCCAAGCATGATCTGCCCTGTTACATTTAAACTTGGTGACTGTTTTAATTTTTAAATTACGTCAATATACTTTTGTTCCATCGATCTAAATGTAGTCAATGTACGTCTGATATATATATATATATATATATCAGACATATGTATATATATATATATATATATATATATATATATACATATATACATATTGAATGTTTGTATATACGTAGTAAACAAAAATAAAACGAATGATAAATAGAAACCACTCATTCTATTCAAACGTCATCAGTGATGGCACCGAAAGTACTATGTCAGGCCGACTTCCTTTTCTGACGTATGTAAACAACAGAAATGCCTTTGAAGAGGACAAGTAAAATCACCGTGGACAGTGTGGTTAAAAAGTTCACTATACATCCACATGGTTTCAAGTTCAGTCCCACTGCATGGCCCGGATCCAGGACAATTTGCCGTAAGACATTTCGCCGTAGGACAACAGAATAAAAATAAAAATAGCGAAGATCATACACTTTTTTTAAAATCCTATAAAACCATGTAATCTCATTGTAATTGCATGTAAATAATGTCGTTTTTGAAGCTACCCGGTATTTAAGTACATTTTCTTTCATATTTACAATTGCTTCTAGCATTTTTGGTTGGCTAGGGTTCGATGGATGTGCATGCTCCCTTACAATTTTACAAATAGAAATCACTTCACCATTCAGTTTTGTATGAACTCTTGTTTTAGAGTTTGTATCAACACACTTCCAATAGACCTTACCTCCACATTTTCTTTCTTGCCTATAAATAAAATTAGAGTCGTTTACGAGCTTATCATCACCTCTGTGGCTTTTAATAGTGTACGGCATCGTCAGGGTTGATTAACGGTTGTGGTAACCTCCCAAAACAAGCTTTTTGCTTTTGAATTTTCAAGATTAGCTTGTTAGTATTAAATAATCATTAAACGACCTTTTTGCTTTTAAATTCTCATTTCAGCAATTAACGATGCAGATTCAAATTTAACCGACTTTTCTGCTTTTAAATTATCATTTCAGCAATTACCGAAAAGGACTGCTGTAAATACTGTTCCTTTATATACCTTATTTAATTAACGACGCAATTTCAAGTTTCTAAGCTTTACGACAAAATGTCGTACGGCGAATAGTCCTACGGCCAATTGTCCTATAGCGAATTTGTTTACGGCAAATTGTCCGATCACCCATTAGGCCAATATCTTTTACTATAGCACCCTGTTTTAATTTTTGAATTACGTCAATATACTTTTGTTCCATCGACCTGAATGTAGTCAATGTATGTCTGATATATATATATATATATATATATATATATATATATATATATATATATATATATATATATATATATATATATACATACATACATATTGAATGTTTGTATATACGTAGTAAACAAAAATAAAACGAATGATAAATAGAAACCACTCATTCTATTCAAACGTCAATAGTGATGGCTGTTCAGTAAACGTGTCTGACATAACAAGAAGTGCTTAAAATTTGTTGGACTAAACCATTCTAGGTGGTGTCCAAGCATGGCTGTATTCCAATGACTAAAACTAGTAAAATATAAAGGACATTCTAGTGGAGAGAGGAAATCCGTGAATCTGTGATGGCCTCGATCATTTATTTTATGTTCGTCAGAGTAAAAGAAGTGTGTCTCTGAGATGTGGCTATGGTTGCATTTTATTAGGTTTATTAATGTCATAATTTTGCTCAATATCTTAACTAGGAGCTGTTCGCCATTGTTGGTGCTGGGGGTTGAAACTATCGGTGCGTACAATAATTACACGAAGCCTCTAAGCATTATAAATATGTCTTGTGGTTCCCTTGGAATTCTGGAAATTTTGAGTTTGGCGTCTTTGGGGAGATTCTTTGGAGAAATCATGATCCCAGTCTCACTTGAAAGCATGCACCTCGTACTTTCTGTTTATCCATACTGGTGTTGCTGCAGTTCTTTCTTCTTCTTCTTCTTCTTCTTCTTCTTCTTCTTCTTCTTCTTCTTCTTCTTCTTCTTCTGCGCCCCCTCCACTTCTTCATCATCATCCTTCTTTTCTTATTCTTCAACTACTACTACTACTACTAGTGATTCACCTTTAGATAAATTTCATCTATGTTTAAAGCGACTCTCTGTTTTCAAACGTAACATCATCAAATTACTTTTATAGATCGTGGGGTATGATTTATAGTCGGAGAAGTGGGTACTACAGCTATGAAGCTTCAAATACTAACCATAGCAACAAAATGAGTTGATCGTCAAAGAACAACAGGATGTTGGTGTCTCGATCTCTTGAGCGGAAAGTATTCACCCTGCAAGCAATGTCAGCTTGTTTTCTCTTGATGGAGTTTTCTTCAGCTGATGTTTTTAAGATTCTGTGATATGTTTTGTTGCGAACGTCTGTGACACTTTATGAAAACTCACTTACTTAAGAGAATGAACCGAATTTTTCCTCGTTTACGTAACGTGCTGTGTCGCGCTCATTGAAATACAAGGATTAAATGACTCTGGTATTTTATTCCGTCACGTAATGTATTGGGAACATTCGGAGGCATACATATCTTTTATCTTTCATCTTTTACTTCATTCAGTCATTGAACTGTGGCCATGCTGGAACTCCAGCTTCAAGGATTCGGTTGTACACTTGTTCCCTAGTACTTGTTCTAAAGTCTGGCACATATTCTGTCGGTTATAGTCTTTTATTCTTTTATTTGTTTCAGTCATTCGACTGCGCCTTTACTCGATCAAATCGACCTCAGGACTTATTCTTTGTAAGCCTAGTACTTATTCTATCAGGCTCATTTGCCGAACCGCTAAGTAATGAGGACATAAACACACCAACATCGGTTGTCAAGTGATGGTCGTTGGACAAACAGGCACACACACACACACACACACACAC
>NC_068989.1:4339768-4345111 GCF_001194135.2 Octopus bimaculoides
CAGTGGGACTGAACCCGAAACCATGTGGTTGGGAAGCAAGCTTCTTACTACACAGCCACTCGTGTGCATGTATATATATATATATATATATGTGTGTGTGTGTGTGTGTGTGTGTGTGTGTGTGTGTGTGTGTGTGTGTGTGTGTGTGTATAATCATATAATATTTGTGTGTATAATTATTTATGTAAGCATGCTTAATTTTATGAATGCATATAAGTGTGTTAGTTTTTGTTTCAGTTTGAGAAAGAGCGTGCGCGCGCGCTGTGTCTGTGGTTTAAGATGCGATTCAATTGTTTTTAGGCTGGAAACCAGTCTTTTGAAGTAAATTAAGTCAGTAGGCTATATGATGTCATCACGTAAGTTAATTATGGATGATTCCAGTTCAACTCACACATTCATTCATTCATACAAACACATATACATACATACACATACAGACACGCGCACACATATGTATGTATGTATGTATGTATGTATGCGTGTGTGTGCGGAACATCTACCGATCCCATTGCCCGACTGGTAGAAGACTGTGAGCACCTGACGATATTCTAGGTGCTAGTCTCAGCCGTCTCGGACTTTTATTCACCTAGGACTGCAGCTCCGCCAAGGAGGAGAAGAGGGAGGAGGAGACAACTCCCTGCGCCCGTTTTCAACTTCATCCACGATGTTGAATCTTTGTTCGCGAACGAAATGTATCATGGTCCGGGAAAGGTGGTTATCTAGAAGTGTAAGTCTCGACTGTAAGCAGGATGAGGCGACACTTCCAGCCCTTCAAGTTCCTCAAGTTTGAACTTGGTCACATTGGCAGTCCATATTGTCTGTCGTGCTGTGGGAATGCAAGTCTTCAACTGACCAATGCCGAGTAGCAGGCTTTCAAAGCATCATATACTCGTTGCATTTGTTGAGCATAAACATTATCATTCACAGTATGACCATCCAGAACAAGTTCAAAGCGCAACACCCTCTCAAAATTCCATCAAACATAACTTGTTCAAACCGCTCTTGTTTGGCAATATTTTCTGAAGCCTGGTCGGAGCGAAGCCACTGATTTCCCTTATTAGGATTACGAAAATAGATCCATTTTTGATATATATCGCATATATAAATGTATATGAAATTAATATAAACAGGAGTTTGCAATGTTTCACTAAATAGGAGAATTACACACACAGTCCTTTCATGAAATGCTTATTCAATTCAGGGGATATCCGAGGTTATCTGAATCCTATAAAGGATGTTAAACCATGTGATAATCATTTTACGTAATATAGGCGACGAGGGATAGGATTAACGAATAACATTCCTTTTCAAATTCCACCGAGGTCGATTTTTGCCTTCAATCCTTTCGGGGTTGATAAATTAAGTACCAGTTGCGTACTGGGTCGAACTACTTGACTGACCCCCTCTCCTAAAATTTCGAGCCTTGTGCCTCGAGTAGAGCAGAATCCTTTTACGTAATCCATTTCTATTGGTTTTGTTGTTTCTGGATTTTATTTGTTTCTGGAAGAAGGTAACTGACATACACCCCAACGGACCCAGGTCAGACTTTCAGCTTTTTAGCTGTCCATCTAAGAGAAGGTGACTCGATACAAATCCAGCGTCCTGATAACTACTGGGCTCGTGACACCAGTTGCGTCACACCAATACAAGTTTGAAGGAAGAGAGAAATGGACGGACTCTGCACAAAACATGCGCACTATAAAAGTCCGTCAATTAGTATAGAATAGTTGATTCTACGTTGGATAGTTCTCTTACGGTTATGGAAGTTTCAGCGATAATTCCCAGGTTTGAATCTGTTATTATTATGTTCTGTTCTTTTACTTAGGATGAAAGAATAGAGCTAATAGACTGTTTTGATTGATTGCCCAATATCTACTTTCAATAGATATAGAATGACGTCAGTAGGCAAAATTGGGTTGCAGAGGAAAAGGGAATTCTAGAGGTTTGACGTCAGGAGACGAAAGGATTGGAATAAGATTTAATGCAGACTATTTGGGATGGGAAGATACAATATAGGCGATAAGGGATAGGATTAACGAATAACCTTGCTTCAAGTTAGCCTTAGTTCCATTTCCTTTCGATTGAAATTGATGTGCACTTAGTTTGTTCTTTGAAGCCGTCAAAAGATTAGAGAAACAATAAAAAGATTTTGTGAGATGGAGTTTACAGCGTGATGGGTATGTGATTATCACGTGATTTTATTAAAATTTGTTCCGTCAAGGATATTTCTAAGTGTAACAGCAGTAGTAGCATCCGGTTCGTAGCCTCACCTGAGCTTTCGAGGCATCTACCAATTGTTCAGATGGTATATGTATATTATATGCATATACATATATATGTGTATGCATGTGTGTGTATATGTGTGCGCATACGTGTGCGATTGTATTCAACATGAATATGTATCTGTGTGTGTGTGTGTGTGTGTGTGTGTGTGTGTGTGTGTGTGTGTATTCAACATGAATAAGAAATATTTTCCATCCTTCATGCTCTAAATATATTGATAATGTCTTCAAACACACTTCGTTGCATTTTAGATATGAACGCATACACGAACCACACAGATGTTCGCAATATATATATATATATATATATATATATATATATGCATACATATAAGTATACACATATATATACACACACACGCATATATATATACATACATATGCATGCACATATATATATACACACACACATTTATATATACATACATACACACACACATATGTATGCATATAGTTATACACACACACATGTGTATATATATATATATAGATATACACACACGCACGAGCATGCACACACACACACACACACATTATTATCCGAAATGTATAGTATTAAAAATTCATCATGGATGATCTTACCACTCGTTTTCCCGTAAAGAATACAATGGAGCGCTAAATAACAATCTTAGGCAACTCACAAAGGTATACATACATACATACATACATACATACATGCATACATACATACATGCATACATACATACTTACATGCATACACACATACATACATACATATGTACATACATACATACATATATACATGCATACATACATACATACATACTTACATGCATACACACATACATACATACATACATACATACATACATACATGCATACATACATACATACATACATACATGCATACACACATACATACATACATACATACACACATACATACATACATGCATACACACATACATACATACATACATGCATACATACATACATACATACATACATACACACACACACACACATACGTACATACATACATACATACTTACATACATACATACATGTATACATACATACATACATATGAATACCTGTATGTGTGGGTGTGTTTCCGTGTGTATGCATATGTTAGTATTTATATATTCGTGTCTATGTATACATGCATTATTATTCCTTCTCATATCTATGATACTCAGTAACATCTAAAACACCTTTCAAATATATACAGGGTGTGTGAAAAGTAACTAGGTATTAGAAATTGTTTATGGAATTTTTAATATCACTGAAGTCATGAGGAAAACATTTTTTAACCAGACAACACTAATGGGGATTTCTTATTTTCTTATTGTCTTATTTCTTAATTCTTATTTTCTAGATGGCCGGTCGCTTGTCTGTTCAGGAGCGAGCTGGACAGACAAGCTGTTTTGGATCAAAGATAGTGACATGCAGAGAAAGGTAAGCATGCATCGCTACTTCCGAAGACAATAAAAGCAGTTTAAAGCATAACTATTTCGGCCACCATTTTCCCCAGCAGAAAACAAAATTTCACAGAAGCACATTGTTCCTTCGTTTCAGCCATCGCAAAAGTCGACGAACAGGGTCAGTACGACTCCACCCGACGACGCTGGTCAGCAGACTGATGTTTGAGGGGTTGCATACAATGGTTTCTAGCGGCGGAAGCCCGAACTACAACGGACTTGTCCCACAGAGAACGTTTCCGGTTACTTTTGGGTACTTTCTGTATTATATACATATATCTTTTATCGTTTATGTTTTACTTGTTTTAGTCATTAGACTGCGGCCATGCTGGGGCGCTACCTTGAAATTTAGTCGACTGCATCGAACCCATCTTTTTTGTATGAATGATACTTATTCTATCGGTCTCTTTTGCCGAACCGCTAGATTACGGGTACGCAAAAACATCAACACAAGTTGTCAAGCGATGGTAGGAGACAAACACAAACACAAAAGCGCGCACACACACACACACACACACACACACGCACGCACACACGAGTACACACACACGAGCACAGACATACATATATAAGAGTGTGCATTTTGGGCGGTCACTCGGGCATGTTTTTGTGGTCCAAGTAGAATCTTTAACTGATCACCGACTCGTGTTACCACAAGTCAATCCGTGATAAGTGTAACATGATTCACAGTTGAACGGACTGCGTTATCACGGTTCAGCGATCACTGAATCAGCGATAAACGAGGCTAGATGCATTCGAAGTATAAGGTCTTAAAATTTACCATTTATTTGATTTCATTTTGCCAATATACTTATATGTCCGTATGTATGAAAGTATGTATATATATACGACTTTTGTATATATGGAAACTTGTATGTTGGCGTGTATGTATGCGTGTATGAATATGCTTGCATTCTATGTGTTAATGTTAACATTCCGGTCGGTGCAGGTCGTTGGGTCTATTGTAATATTGTAACACATCTCCACCCAAACAATATACATTAGGGTTGACTAACGTGGCAGTGTCGTTTTTGTTGTTGCTGTTGTCAACGTCATCTTCAAATATATAAACACTATTAATAACATCTCTGCTATGTCTGTAATGCCATCATTTCCAAACAGCCACATTTTAGTAGGCTGCGACATTTTAGTAGGCTGCAAACTTACACAGAGGTGTCACTAATTTGTTCCAATTTCGAATATTTTATATTTTTTTCCTTTCATTATGTGGTTTTTCTTTTTCCTTTCGTCTTCGTTTTTCACATTTGCAGATTAAAATTAAACATTGATTGACTATTTTAACTACATATGCTTACTATCACACACCCGTTCGAACACAGAATAGTGGTGACGAAATGCTTAACGAAAACAAATATATGTATATGTGTGTTTGTGTGTATGCTTTTATGTATGTATGTATGTATGTATGTATGTATGTATGTATGTGTGTATTTATGTATGTATGTAGGTAGGTAGGTAGGTAGGTAGGTAGGCAGGTAGGTAGGTAGGTATGCATGTATATATAAAGTATATTTATACTGCGACGTCACATTTTAAGATTAGGAAACACTGCTGTAATGTGTCTCGTGTCTATATATACATATATATATATATATATA
>NC_068989.1:4345932-4347824 GCF_001194135.2 Octopus bimaculoides
ATATAGGTTATGAGAGGTAATGGTGTCAAGAAGACCCAAAGGTGTCAGGTAATGCTGAGTAAGTGCTATGGACAGACTATAGTTAAGCTCCAGGTTCGGTGATTATGCAAATGAAGAGTCTAACGTAGGTCATATATTAGCATGCATATATATAAAAAATTAACAGAAAGAGATAAAAATCCAAGGCTGTGTAAGATTTCAGAACATTTATAAAGAGAAGGTCTTACAGCAGTTTCCGGGATATTTTATATATCCCTTCATCGGAGACGGTGCAAGAAAATGGTTAAGCAATAGTTATTCTGGAGAATATATGAAGCAGAGAGTGAAGCGGAGGAATGAAAACAGACGTCAGATACGTAAGGATATTGTATCTGCAGTTCCATTATTTAGGCAGAATGGTGTACATATAAGTTTCCTGTACCTTAAAAAAAAACCTTGATCCAATAGCACGTTTTACAAACTCTATGCTTGGAATGACCAATTTTAAATACTATTAGAATTTACTCACATGGTACAGGAAACTTATATGTATACCATTCTGCCTAAATAATGGAACTGCAGATACAATATCCTTACGTATCTCACGTCTGTTTTCATTCCTCCGCTTCACTCTCTATTTCATATCTTCTCTAGAATAACTATTGCTTAACCATTTTCTCGCACCGTCTCCGATGAAGGGATATATAAAATATCCCGGAAACAGCTGTAAGACCTTCTCTTTATAAATGTTCTGAAATCTTTCACAGTCTTGGATTTTTATCTCATTCTGTTAATTTATATATATATATACATATATATATATATATTTATATATATATATATATATATATATGTATATAAATCTTGACGCACAGACGCACAGACGCATTTTCAAACATACGCATACTTATATAAAATGCGTCTGTGCGTCTGCTTGTTAAGATTTCTTGCTGTGTGTATGTCAACATTTTCGTCGTAAGCTATCGTAGTTCTGGAGGCGGTGAGAGGTGAGTTGAATCAGTGCAGGGGTATCCTCTTGTTATGGCCGACGATACATTTTGACAGTTGCTGATTACACACCTGTATTTCTCTTATGTGTATCTGTGTGTGCTCTCTCTGCCTTTCAATATGTTTTTGCTGTGTTCAGGTCTTTTGTTCTCCCTCTTTTGTCTAGTGTCTATGCTATAAGTGTATTTGTTAAGAGCCAAAGTTCTGCGTCATAATATAATTGTCAAAAAGTCATCTCTTATATTCTGGTTTTGTTCTTTTTTTACATTCTTTTTTTTTTTTTTGTTATTATTGTTATAACGCGTTGAACTTATACAGAACCTATACAGTCTCAAACAATATACTTAGCGATATTCCTTTGGAAACTTTATGTTCGCAGCTCAAATTCCACTGAGGTGGACTGTGCCTTTCATCCTTTTGGGGTTGATAAAATAAACACCAGTTGAGTACTGGTGTCGATAAAATTGACGTACCCTTCACCTACAATCGCTGGCCTTGTGCAGCAATTTCAAACCATTTTAGATGTTGCTGCTAAAACTAATATGGGAGTTGACTTGCTGAACCTATAACCAAATATTTTCCATCCGTCCCATCGTATTTTCAGGTATACTGTATGTAGCACTTGATCATACAAACGTCCTCACTGGCAGGCTCACATGTGGGCTACATGGCCTGCTATTTATCTACGGCAGCCCTCTTCCCTGCACTCTGCAAACATGTCCCGCCCAACTAAATTACGATTTAATGAGGGCCTCCACACTAACTGCGCCAGCGCGGCGCAGAACCTCTACATCAGGAATGCTATATATATATATATATATATACATACATATGTGTGTGATGGTATTGCCCTTACTTAGAATTATATATATATATATATAAATATATATATATATATATATATA
>NC_068989.1:4348565-4352826 GCF_001194135.2 Octopus bimaculoides
CGAACGTATCCGGATTTCAGGGTTATTTCCCTTCGTCGGCGTCCGACAGCTGATGACCTTGGTGAGAGAGACGTTCGTGCTGCAGATCGAGGTGAGAGGGATAACTTCCCTTGGCAAACAGGACACAGTCGTGTGTCGATAAGCCAGCTGGAGGAGATGTCCTCCTGGGGCTAAAAGCAACAGTAACATCCACCCCTAGGGGTCAGCCACACTTAAGTGGCAATATACTACACTTTATATATATATATATATATATATATATACGACGGCTTCTTTCAGTTCCCGTCTACCAAATCCACTTATAACTGTCTGATTGGCCTGAGGCTAGCGTAGGAGACTTTTGCTCAGGATTCCATGTGGTGGGACAGAACCCGGAGCCATGTGATTGTAAGACAAGCTTTTAACGAGACAGCCACACATGCGCCTATACAGACACACATACGCACTTGCGCATACACAATTCTCTCTCTCTCTCTCTCTCTCTCTCTCTCTCTCTCTCTCTCTCCATCTCTCTCACACACATATATATGTACATATGTATGTATAGATATATATGTGTTTGTATGTGCGTGTATATGTATGTGCGTCTGCATGTATGTGTGTATGTATATACATTAACACAAAAGAGTGTTGTAAGTAATAAAAAAAATTGTGTATTTTAAACCGACAAGTTTGAAAGTAGTACGTATAGTTTAAAACATTCCAGTCACCATCACTCTCATCCATTTATGCTTAGAAAACCTTAGACTCACTAGCAAAAGAATTTCCAGATTGTTCTTTACAAAGCAATACAATAGTAGCGTAATTAGCTCGTGTACTCGGGGTATTTTCCACTCCCATCTCAAACAAAATAAGAGAAAAATAGCTTTGTTCAATCATCCTTCCACCCTAGATCACGCCATGAGCATTTATTAAGTTCAAATTTAATATGAAATCAGCGAATCAGTCGACGAGACACTCACTAATCATCCGGTTTCCTACGCACGTGTAATGCACATGCATTCTTTCTGCTAGCACTTGATGAACGGGTGATGTAATATATCAGCTACGCATCATCTAGGCTATTGATTTGAATCAGTGAATATTCAAGCATTTAAAACCTGTCATGGGCGTACATGTTTCTCATGACGTCAAACAACATGACTTAGCTCTCCGGTGAAATGATTTCACTGATTGATTTACATATTATATTATATGAAATACAAAATGGTTAAGTATAAGTTTCGCATCTGTCATACGGGTTTGTACCGCTAGAGAGAGATAGTCACCACCATATCTGGTGCCCATCAGCACTATTAAAAGAAATAAGAGTTTCGTAGCTCCCATCATTTTTCGAGGCACCCGTCCATTTAGAAGATTAACTATTAAATGCGGTTTACACTTAAAACAGTAAGTGGAGAATTTCTTCAAAACATGGCTGTATATTCAGTCCCATATACGCCTTTTTGCATGGCGGGTAATCGTTCAAGGACAGCCATTTTGAGGGGAAGAAGAAGCAGCAAGTCGACTACATCGAGTACAGTACTTGATGGGTACTTTATTTTATCGACTCCAAACAGATGGAAGGTACAGTTAACCCCGGCAGGATTTGAACTGAGAAAGTAAAGAATCAGAAGGAATGACGCTAAGCATTTTGTTCGACATGTTAACGATTAGTAAGATAAAGGATTTGTTAAATATTTGTACTTTCCGTCTTAAAATGCCAGTTTTGTTTGTTAAGGAAGATTTTGCTGTGTCATTGAGTGGGGTGAGCTCCTGCGTGAACAGTAACCGAGATATTGACAGATTGATTTCCTGTGTTTGGGCAGATGTTGCAAGTAACACGTATTACTCACAGTTTCTTGCCCAATCGACGACCGACGATGAGCAAATTAGATACGATGAAATTTTAAATCTACTGCTAATGATTTATGTATTAACTCCACCTTTTATTTTATTTTATTTGATTCATTTTCAACCTTTACCTTGAATTAAATTTTGAAAAAAACCAAAACATGTATTGCATTTAGCGAAAAACATAATACAGAATATAGACGTGTGGAAACATTCATATATGCGTGTGAGTGTATGCACACAGACACACAGAAACACACACACATATGCATGTGCGTGTATGGACACACACATACACACCCATATATGTATATTTATATATGTATATATATTTATACATATATATAAGCATGAATGTATGTATATCTATGTATGCCTGTATATATATGTCTGTATGTATGTTTCTATATATATATGTGAGTGTGTGGGTGTGTGTGTGTGTGTGTGTGTGTGTGTGTGTGTGTGTGTGTATGTATCTTGTAGATATATATGTGTGTGTTTGTGTGTGTGTATAAACACATGCTAATAATTAATGCATACGTAATACCTGCATGTAAATATACATGCGGATGTATGTATGTATGTATGTATGTATGCATGTATGTATCATGAGAGTGCCTGTGGAAGCCGCGGAAATATTTTCGTTAATGTACAAATATAAATTTGCAGCGAATAAAAAGTCATTTTTCTGTTGCTAAGTAAGATGTGTCGTTTCTTGTTTTTGTTTCTCATTCATTGCTGCATCAATTCAATATGATCTGTAGCAATGAAGGAACGTTACCGTCGTCTCTTTGAAACCAGACTGACAAAAAGACTGCACCCCGATGTGTATGTGTGTGTGTGTGTGTGTGTGTGTGTGTGTGTGTGTGTGTGTGTGTGTGTGTGTGTGTGTGTGTGTGGGTGTGTGTGTGTGTGTGTGTGTGTTTGTGTGCGTGCGTGCGTGTGTGTGTGTGTGTTTGCTCGTGTGTGTTCGTGTGTTTATGCATGTATCTGTGTATGTACCTATCGTGACGTTTGTTTCATACATGATGGCAGTTATGAACATTGAATACATTCTTTTATTTGTTTCAATCACCAGTCAGCGGCCATGTTGGACCAACGCATTAAAGAGAATATTCGTTGATATATCAATACATGTAGTTCAGTTCACTCTCAGTTCTTCCTGCGCTCTCGTGTATTTTGGGCTGCAATTGACGCCACTGGTTCCTGTTGGTTGTGGTTTTCTCCACATCCAGTCATGTAATATTGACCTCCCTCACGTCGGTTATGAATGTTGAGCGCCACGTTGTTTTTGGTCTACCTCTCTTTCTTTCTCCCTCTGTTGATGTCCATTTGAAAGCTGCTTTAGAATTACATTGTTCTGCTAGCCAGATTATGTCCTATTACTTTTAATCTTCGTTCTGCGACGATTTCTCTAAGTGGTCTTGTGTCGGCTCTCTTTAGAATGTCTTCCATAGCTATGCACTCTTTCCAGTACGTTCACAGAATCCTTCTCAAACATCTTTGGTGGAACACATCACGCTTTTTCTTGCTTTTCACGTTTCTTTTCCATGTCTCACTGGCACAGAGAACAGTTGGTAGAACATACTATTATTAAATCACATCTTTGGGTGATCGCGGCGTCGAAACGGCTGTGCCAATAGCCGTATGCCCGTTATGCACATCTTAATGTTAGGAAAACACGATGGTAAGAAAAATTATTTTCATGTCACAAGGCATGTTTTATTTTAATAAAATCTAATTAAGGAGTCAACGTGATCTTGCATCGTTTACTTGTTTTACTCATTGGACTGCGACCATGATCGAGTGCGGCCTTTAAGTGTTTAATCAACCAAATCGATCCAAGTACATTTTTAACCTGGCAGTATTCTATCGGACTCTTTTTGCCGAAACAAAATGTTACGGGGACGTAAATGTAAACAAACTAACACCAGTTGTCAAGTTGTGGTGGGGAGACAAACACAGTATAAGCGCAAAGACACAGAGAACTATACATACATACGTATATATATATATATGTATGTATATATTTATGTGTGTGTGTGTGTGTGTGTGTGTATAAAACGGGTTTCTTTCTGTCTACTAGATGCACTCAAGGGGCTTTGGTCGGCCCATGATCATAGCACAAGATATTTGCCCAAGGTGCCATACTGTGGGAATGAACCCAAAACCACATGGCCAGTAAGGAAGCTACTTAACCACACATCCACACCATACTTTTGATACTATTTGGAATTTTAAAGCTATTATATGGTTTAATTGAACCTATCATTAGATACACTCACACACATACACATACACACACATATATAGATATATATATATACATACACGCGCACACACACACACACACACACACACACACACACACACACACACACATATATATATATATATATATATATATATATATATATATATATATATA
>NC_068989.1:4353382-4356026 GCF_001194135.2 Octopus bimaculoides
TATATATATATATATATATATATATATTGCAAGTATCGTGGGGGATTCGTGTGATTATTAGTAATTAAGATAAACGAAATCAATGTTGCAGTTTGAATACATCATTTCAGACATGTCACTCGCCGAACAGGTATAACTGCTATGTGTGCACGGGGGAGGGAGAGAGAGAAGGAGTGTGTCTGTGCGTGGGTGGGGGGTGGTTGTCATAAAGCATTACGTTTGAACTTGATTTGTTTCATACGTTTGTTTCATGATCCACTTTATGTGGAGTTTTTCAACCAGAGGCAATATGGTGGAATTCCTAGCAAACGGGATGGGATGAAAGACCCCCAAAGGTTGGGACGTGAGAGTATAAGAGATAAAAGTTTTATATCGAAGTGAAATTGATGGACGAGACGATATAAGTTGCAGGTGGAGCAGCATTGATATGTCATTACATCAGTTGAATCAATTCCGAGTTCGATTCCAGGCAGTGACCTGAATAACAACAATAATAATAATAATAATAATAATAATAATAATAATAATAATAATAGCGAAAAATACCTTAGGAATGAGAACCCAGGTTCGAAATTTGCCCCAAAACATCTGATAAAGGCTGGAGGGTATATCAGCCGAAATATTGTGTTAACAACAAACAAGTATTGATTAAATTCTTTGCAGTATAAAAGATGTCCATTATTTACATTTGACGGATATTTGTCCTTATCTTGCTTGTTATTAGCACAACATTCGGCTGATATACCCTCCAGCCTTCATTAGGTGTCTTGGAGAAATTATGAACCTGGGTTCTCAGTCCTAAGGTATTTTTCGGTGTTATTATCATTATTATTATTATTATTATTCAAGTCGCTGCCTGGAATCGAACTCAGAATCTTGGAGCTAGTAGCCCGCGCTCTTAACCACTACGCCATATGCCCGTCAAATGTAAATAATGTAAATAATGTACATAATTCCTCGTCTCTTAAATATAGAATTGGAATATAAAAGATCTTTGTGAAATTTTTGTTTGCAGTTTCTTATGTCGGGTATGTCTATTTATGAAGTGATTACTACTACTAAACTACCATTGTGACAAAGCTATCATATATAAATAGAAGCTAGAGACATATAGCAAGTCAAGAATTACCATAAGAACTATTCACCCCATGTGGTACCGATACAGGAATTCTGGGATCAAGGACTGTGTGGGTGAACACGTGGCAGTCTATGCCGGGAGTTGATGTGCGACGGTTGACGTGCGTGAGTTAATGCCGGTCAGTTGGTGTAAGTGGTTCATGTGGACGGTAGGCGACGTGAACAATATCAGACGGTTGGTTCGAAGTGAGCGCCTACAGTCGATGTGAGTGGTTTATATGAATAGTTGTTCGGTACTCTGTGCCGGGAACCGATGTGCGACAGTAGACGTGCGTGAGTTGGTGTCGGACAGTTGTTTCGAAGTCAGTACCAGAAATTTGGCGTCAGGGGTTGATGTGAATGGTAGGCGGTAAATGTGAGGCAGATGTGTGAGTCGGTGCCATGCGGTCGATGTGAGGTAGTCGATGTGTGTGTTGATGGTGGATAATTCGTGTGGAACAGTTGACATATTGATGGTGACGAGCAGTCTGTTGCCGGGAACCGATCTGAGGCGGTTGCTGTGAGGCGATCTATGTGAGGCGGTCGATAAGAGGCGGTCGATGAAAGGCGGTCGATGTGAGGCGGTCGTGCGAGCAGTTCATATGACAGTTGATGTGAGTCGGTCAAGAACAGTGGCGTTTGTGCTGTAAGGTGGACAATTTGAACTGGTAAAGAAACCCAAAGTAGCAGCTGGTAGCGTGAAGAACGCAAAGTGTGTAGTTGGCTACCGGACTAACGCGAGTCAGAAATAATAAGAGTCCAGTCGAAAAAAGATGGAAAATAAGTTTTTTCTACACGTTTCCGAGGTAAATGAAAATAACTCACTAAACTATATTCCATATTTTTTTATTCACCTCTAAAGCTTTTGTTTGTTATTGGCAACTCTTCTGACTTCTATAACTACAATTTCTTCCCCTCTAAGCAAGCTCGCTTGTTGACCTGGCCTTCGGTTTTTTCAAGCTACTGACTTGACTGCTGGAGCTCGGGTTGGTAGTGTTAAGAGGCTCAGGAGGCTACAGTGCACTACACTATGTTTTTATAGAGATAAGCGAAGGCGTGACTATCTGGTAAGAAGCTGTGTTTTTCTATTGGTGAATACACTGATTACATCGTGAAAAGAAACTTTTTCTTCAGGTGAATTAACGCTTGGAAATTAAAAATTTGGTTCAGAGAAAATATTTAAATAACGAATGTGTGATGACCCTCTTATTTTGGCAGCAAGTGAGAAAATCATGATAAAATTCCGAGAATCATGATACAATTGTTTTAACATTTTCTACCTTGTCCTAGTTTTCTTATACATATCAATTTCTCTTTTACCGAATTGACCGTTGAATGCCCGAAATGAGAGGTAGATAGACAGCCGACAATTGATGAAGGGTTGTTCTCTATGTTGCTTGATCTGTTTTCCTTTTTTCACTTGTTGTTTGCCTGTTTAAATGTTTATTTTCATTCTTCATGTTGTTTACACAGTTGGTGACGTCCTGTACCCATATATATATATGTGTATATATATATATATATATAT
>NC_068989.1:4356532-4359086 GCF_001194135.2 Octopus bimaculoides
ATATATATATGTATATATATATACATATGCGCGCGCGTAATGTGTGTGTGGGTATGTGTGTTTCTGTCTGCTTGTGTGTGTTCCTATGTGCAAAGTGGGTTCTTGTGTGTGCTTAATGCAAAATGGAAACAATTTGAATTATCCAGAGATTGGTACGAAGAAGAAAAGCAGAAGACTTACAGACGTTGGCAGTATTGCTTTGTAAGGCGGCTCTCTAAAAATACATCTCTGTTCCCCTCCACCCCCGCCTCCATTAATTGATTAATGAAAGGCGGTGACCATTACTACAAAAACAACAACAACGCTGAAATAATTTACAACTCTGATTACTACTACTACTAGTAGTACTACCACCACTACTACTACTACTACTACTACTACTACTACTAAGAAGAAGAAGAAGAAGAAGAAGAAGAAGAAGAAGAAGAAGAAAATTATATCAATTTCTTTTTGTAAATTCATAATAGTAATTGCTATCTCTTTTCTTATTAACAATTTTTTATCACTTCATCATGTGTTATCATCATCATCATTATCACCATCATCATCATCATCATCATCATCATCGTCGTCGTCGTCGTCATCATCATCATCATCATCATTCTAAAAATAACACAAATATGTCTAATGTAAACATAACAGTACTAGTTTATTTTATTGTTACAATGAAATACGGTTACAAGGGAACGCTGAGACCATAATTAAATATTTCTTTTTCTGTTTGGTTTTTTTCTTTTATTTTTTTTTCATTGTCCAGTTATTCCGTCCGTTGAAGTGAGGGCATACACATCGGTGGGACAACAATAATATTTTCCTGACATGATGCATTTACACTTCATAGTCGGACTCCAGCATGGAAAAGGTAACTTCTACTCTTTTTCTCCTTTCTTTACCTTTCACGTAATTGCTCTTCGTTATCAACCTACCTTAACCTTGTTAATCTACATTCAATAACAAACAAAATGCAATTCCTTACTAGCTATCAACTCATACTGTCATGTATTCAACTTATATTAATCTTTAATCGCAGTTATGAACTCATATTCATGCCTTAATCTGATTATTAGCTAATACCATCTTTAAGGGCGATGAGCTGGTAGAATCGTTAGCACGCCGGACAAAATGCTTAGCGGCATTTCGTCCGTCTTCACGTTCTCAGTTCTAATACTGCCGAGGTAGACTTCACTTTTCATCCTTTCGGGGTCGATAAAATTAGTACCAGTTGAGCACTAGGGTCGATGTAATCGATTTACCCCTCTCCCGAAATTGCTGGCCTTGTGCCAAAATTTGAAATTCATATTAACCTTAATATAAAGGCGAAGAGCTGGCAGAATCGTTATCACGCCGGACAAAATGCTTAGCGGCATTTCATTCGGCATTTCATTCGGCATTTCATTCGGCATTACGTTCTGAGTTCTAATTCGGCCAATGTCAGCTCTGTCTCTCACCCTTTCCCGCTCGATAAATTAAGTGCAACTTAACACTGGGGTCGATGTGACTTATCACTTTCTCTGAAATTGGTGGCCTTAATTCAAAATTTGAACTTAATATTAACCTCAATATAAATCTATTTATTATTCCATTGATCAGGTTTTATCCTGTTTGTCAGTCAATTTACGTAATTTACCCTGGTTATCAAAGCATACCAAATCAAGTCCCATTTGAGTTTTTTGTTTTACTTCTAAATATCAATCGATCAAAATCTATAACTTAACTCGGGGGAGTTCGAAGATGCTGGCACCGAGTTAACCCGGAATTTTTTCTCAAGAATTTTTTTTCTCAAGTCGGTAATGGCACGAGGTTTCTATGCATGCGAGCCTTTTGAGCTGTCATTATCGTGTCATACACTCCGATCATACGTCTGGTGCTACATACTTACCAGAAAAACCGGAACGGTATTATACTGCATCACAGAATGGGAATTTTAAAGATTTAGGTTGTAAAATTTTTGACTGGTACAAATATGACGCAGCCGGGCCGAAAGGGTTAAAGCACCAATCGACTACATCTCCCACTTTTTAATAACTAGCAGAAGTGTTTCGTATATAGTAGTTTTGATGAAGAATTTATTTCCAAAACTACAGTCACTTCTATGCTGTGTATAGGGAAATCGAACGATTATCACTGCAACATTTCATTCCAAAGTCCATTATCTTTCATTTTCAGCATTTAACTTCCATGAATTACAACCAGTGAGTGCAGTTGAAATTACTATTGCTCTTACAGAGTCTATTTTTTATTGTATTTCTTTCTTTTTTAGTTTCAATTTTACTAAAGCTTCTCTACCAGATGTAGTTCGACATTTTCCCCTCTGTCTTTGATCTCATATTTTCTGTTATTTTCCTTCATAGTTATTTAAAACCATCAGCATATTTCTAAGTTCGTTTTTTGCTTTTTGTTTGTTTGTTTTTTTTGTTTTTTTTGCTATTTCAATTAGAATGAATATTTACCTTTGCGTTCATCACTCCATAATCTTTTATTAATGGTAATCTTTCACTTTGGGTTTTAATCTATATTCCGTATTTAGCCTAAGTATCAACAGATATATATATAT
>NC_068989.1:4360318-4370271 GCF_001194135.2 Octopus bimaculoides
ATGTTGCCAGATGGTTACTCAGTGGTATTTGGCGGACTTCTGGGTTTTTAATCTGTTGTCGATGTACCCGTGAGCGTTCCGATAGTGCATTACCTGTCTGGCCAACGTACAGTTCTTCACAATTAGGGCATTTGATGCAGTAGATTAGATTTCTACTTTTGCAGTTCATGTTCGCATTGGTGAATATTTTCCCTGTTTTTGTGTTCATATATGGGCCGGTATGGATTGATCGGCATGTACCGCATCGGCTATCATTGCATTTGGATACAGTGAATGTTTGATTTTTGTTGCTGAGGTCAAACCTTGCCTTTGTTAATAGCTTTTTCAAGTTTTTAGGTTGTCTCGCGGAACCGTTAGCACATCAGGGAAAATGCTTAGCGGCATTTCGCCCGACTTTATGTTCTGTGTTATAATTCCGCCGTGATCGATTTTGCCTTTCATCTTCTCGTAGTCGATATAGTATGCACCAGCTGAACGCTGGAGTCCCCTCCTCCAAACCTGCCGGCCTTGTGCCAAAATCTGAAACCGATGTTGTACAAGCATATGAATAGTAGAACATGGATTGAGCAGCATAGTACAACAATATTATTTATACTACAACCGGCCTAACAATTATAGTTGGAGTGAATCTTAATCAACAACTTAACATGAATGTCGTTTTAGAACACAGTATACTGCTTTATTTACGCTAAGAGAATCGCTCAGGACTCGTGGTGCATAAAAGCACTCGTAATTATATCGCTGGCAAACGTGACGTATTTATACCGTTTCCTGACGATATGAGTACGAGTGCTTCTATGCACCACAAATCCATATGAGAGGTTCTCTCACGCTAAATAACGCAGTATTCTGTGTTCTTATACAACATCTAGGTTACATTGGAGATAAACATTACCTTTTCGTGTTAATACTGTTTCTGTCTCTATTAATCATAGTTGGAATATTTTTTTGTTACTTCTCATTGTAGTCATAATATAATTAGAATAATTATTGTTGTCTATGATACACTAACTTTATCACCCACTTATGTAATACTTCAAATTTCAATGCCTAATACGATAGACACGTGCATTAATAATAATAAGATTAAACAATAACATTATAATATTCAACAATATTAATTATAATTAACACTAAATATGCTAGAAATAAAATTAATCATGATAATATTAGAGATAATAATACCCTCAATAATATAAATTGAATTATCAATAACGACAGTAAAATCTTCAACTTTAATACAATTGCCGTTTAGATTAATTATAATAAGCATATTATACTCACCTACAAAGGTCAATAATTTCATAATTTTCCTTTTTAAATTTTTAGTATTTGATTATTCTAGTATAGTTTTATTCATTATTTAGAGCACAATTTTACCAACAACTCAGTAAGTTTTGAAAGTGTTCGCACATAGTATATTCTTACCTTGAACCAATATATTTTAATGATGTTCTATAATTAACTATACTTTAATTAGACACTTATAGCGTTACACCTTTCTCCTTTCTCTATAGATTATAAACCTCGATGATTTTCTTCCTGAGTGATTCTATTGTTTATACGTGGTTGCTTCTCTTTTCAAAGATGGTACTTCATTAATTTTTAATATTTCTTCATTATTCTAGATTTAAGTATTTACTTTATTTTACTTCAATTCCAAAACTAGTAAACTCCCAAACCCATTAGTTACACTTTCTAGCATACTTCATAACTATTTTCTGATATTCTAATTCTTTCACCTTTTAACTTTTAATTCTATAAAAATATTAGTAAGTATACATTACGTAACATATATACAGGGTGCGATAGCTTTCGAAGAATTCCTGGATGAACATTTCCAACAAATTCCAAATAAGCCACCTACACCCGGATATATCTCTGCAAACAATAACTCTTTACTCGAATGTGCTATGGTACCCAACATATGATTGTAACATCATTAAATGTCTTTTCCAATTGGTGCTGTGAAGTTAGTGATGTCTTTTCCTACCGTACCCTCAAACAACCAATAACACCATCTACAAGAATCAAAAGGAGATAAACAATGCATCAAGAATCTGTCGTTTTTTCTCGGTCGATACCTCATCAATTTGTTTTCGAAATAGTTTTCTCTATTACAATTATGGAGGGTTGAAACAATGGTTGTAAATTTATCCCTCGCTTTTCCTTCGCGATCAAAACGAAATTTCATAAAATAAAATTTGCGAATTATTCGCTAAAACCATCGTGCTAGATTATTTCCTTTTTGTATTTGGTTTGCAAGATATTTGGTATGAGCATGGAACTCGACAAACAAACAGACAAGTCTAAAGCGGACCTAGAATACAAAGAGCGTCATTAACGATGTCACGAAATGGCGGTGAAATAAATTCGACAAACCCAACTGTTTGATTGATTGGCCGAACGATTAATCACACAATCTATTTGTTAATTGGTCAAATGATTAACCCATTCCCAAATAAAGAATAAGGAAATGAAACAGAAGCAGTGGGTGTGTTTATTATGGGCATAATGTCTCTGCCGAGATACAATAATATTGGGCTAGAGTTGTCTTCCGCCAAATCAAAACTGTTCTTGTTGTCTTCTGATGAAAGGCGTCCTGTCACAACCGTCCCACATTTTTTCGTGTGTGTGTGTGTGTGTGTGTGTGTGTGTGTGTGCGTGTTCCAGAGACTACATTGTCTAATGCATCGAGATTTGGCTGCTGTATATAACAGGTCAAACAACTACGAACAGTTCCACCTTTATTGATTTTTTATATATATATATTTCAATCATGTAGGATAGTATTTATTGTATTCGGTATATTTAGTTAGATTGGATTGGTAGAAACACAGCTATTTTATTTATCTGCCTTAATATCAGCCTACAGAAAGAGAAGTTAAAAAGTTCACTAATAGATGGAACGAATTAAACAATAAGATATAAATAGCCGAAGAAACAAAAACGCTATTAATATACAACTTGTGAGTGGACCCAAAGTCACTTCTGAAGGTGTGCCTTGTTTGTGTTGTTATGGAACCCCAGGCCAGTTTTAACTAGTGTGCAGGTAGGCGTGTCCCATCCTTTCTTGATGAATTGCGTACTATGCGGACTTGCTGTTTCTCTCTTCCGTTCGATACTATTTCTGTAGATCACCAATGTTTTTTTTTGTTATTGCTGCTGCTGCTGATGTTGCTATTGTTGTTGTTGTTTAGCTCTGATTGTTGTTTAGCTAACTGCATGCATGCATGCATACATACATACATACTTAGTCAGTCAATCGGTTGGTTAGTTGGTTAATCGTTGGTTGGATGCATGGATAGATAGATGGGTACTGATATCATATTATATTAGATATCAACAAGTTCGCTTGGCAACCCTGTGGTTTCTGGTTTATTCCCGCTTCACAGCACATTGACCAACCAATGCCATTTAAGTGAAAATATTTTTAGGCAAAATCTCTACTGACTGCATCAGACGTTGTTTTCAAGTCGCTTTTGTAGTAATCCTTCAGGTACCTGATGGTTTTGTAATCCAACCCCTTCATCAACCAAGTCACAAGCGCTATCTTAGGACAAAACTGAGAATGTCTTGTCGTGAATTCGTCATGAATAAAAAAAAGTCATAGAAAGAGCTACGGGATTCCATCGCCGCAAGGCAGTAGAAGATGCTAGATCACGTGCTGCACATAAGAAAAGAACCGTGAGAACTTCTCTTGTGTGAAATCTAGAGGAAAAGGTAAGAGATGCGATAAACCTGCTAAAACGTGGTTGAGAACTCTGGAAGTATAAACCTGGCAGACAGGGATCTAATCTGAAAGCAGTCTTGTGACATGGAATCTGACCGTACTGAATGGAGAGCTTTCGCTTTCTGATACTCTTTGAGGACCAGAAGGAACGTGATATAATTCTTCTTTCAAAGAAGTGTTAGTTACTATAATGAATGGAGCTTTATATTAAATTTATTCACATAAATTTAGCTTGGAAAAGCTTGAAGTCTACTTATCGAGAGTAGACAGAAAAAAAAGTCAGGATTGAAATATAACGTGTAGAGATTATATTTCTACGCGCTGTCTACATACAAAAATATTGCTAGAAAAATTTTGAGCCAAGTTTGAAATTTAAAAACTTATACACAACCACAAAGCGAAACACAACCACAAAAGTTATACTTGACACAATTATCATTTTCGTTCCAGGTGGATTTATGAACAATTTGAATAGATTCTCCAACCGAGTAAATATCTTTTTATAATATTTGCAAATATTTTAGTCTTTAATATGCAGGAGAAGGTTCATAAATTTCTCTAGCATCTATATCCATTTGTGGATTCGTTCAACTGGTTTGTTAATAGTGTCAAGGCTAGACAAAATTGTAGAGTAGCTTATAATTTCCCTGGGGTTATAGGACTGGTTTTAAGAATCTCCTTTTTGCTTTTCCGTTAAGAGCAGAACAAGCTAAACTAAAGGACGGCTGGTGGATTTTCACCCATGTTAAGGTGAATAGTGGATGCGCAATGGCCTAGTGGTTAGTGCAGCTGACTCGCGGTTATAGGATCGCGGTTTCGATTCCCAGACCGGGCGTTGTGTGTGTTTATTGAGTGAAAACACCTAAAAAAGCTCCACGAGGCTCCGGCAGAGGATGGTAGCGAACACTGCTGTACTCTTTCACCACAACGTTCTCTCACTCTTACTTCCTGTTTCTGTTGTGCCTGTAATTCAAAGGGTCAGCCTTGCCACACTATGTCACGCTGAATATCCCCGAAAACTACGTTAAGGGTACACGTGTCTGTGGAGTGCTCAGCCACTTGCACGTTAATTTCACGAGCAGGCTGTTCCGATGATCGGATCAACTGGAATCCTCGACGTCGTAAGCGACGGAGTGCCTGTACAACTAATAGTTTAATTCATAAAACCGAAAGTTGTTCTACGTTTCATTGGTCGGTTTGAATGTTGATTATCTTTACATCGTTTTATAGATCCTTTTATCCCATTGTTAATTTCTTAAAATTGACTATCTCTTTATCGTATTTCTTTAGCTAATTTAGTTGCTGTACTTTTTCCTATTGCATAACTACATCCTGTTTACTGGTTTACTTGAATCGTTAATTTATTCATCCCATATTCACTGGTTGGTGCAGTAGTTCTCATCTATTTTTCATTGCGTCATTCACATTCTCATTTCCTGATTATTTCATATCTTAAGTCAGCAAAGATATTTTTAACATACTCGTTTCTTGTTTTATTATTAATTTATTGTTTTCTCTACGTCATGGATTATTATGCAAAGCCACCAAGGAAATAGGCACGGCCGCTGGAACTAGCTCAAGATTGCTGTGATTTGTAAGAGTCCGCAAGTGGAACCCTTCATTTGGTGTAGACCAGTTCAGCTCTCGCTGCCCCCACTCAGGCGAAGCGTATAGACTAAGGAGAGAAACGCTTGTGGCCCTGAGATATCTGCTGACGATACGGAAGCGTTTCCAGCATTGCAAGAGAGTTAGCCGAGATTTCAAAGCGTCTGAGCAGCACCTGCAGTTTCTGCGTGCGGAAAAGCATCTCCGATGTTTATTGCATTGATTTCACCCATAATATCTAAAGTTGCTGAATGGTTTGGATATAATTTGGAGTGTACATTTATTTGAACTATTATATTATTTCGTGGATAGATTTGTATAGTTGTTGCTTTGTGTAGGCTTTGTTGTGCCTTCCTTAGTATCATTCCCACCGTTGCTACGTCATCGTATGCTTATCTGTTCGGCAGTTTCCATGACGGTTTTCGAAATATATATCCTGGTGTCTATAACGTGACAGCACCTCATTTCTTTTCATCACGAATCATATTATTGCGTAGTTATCTTTCATTTTTCAACCAAGCAAACAGCCTATGTCCCGGAAACCTTTACATAGAACCAGCACAATCAATTAACGTTGAGGTATTTATTTTTATATTATTCTAACTTATGTCTGTGTCAAAATAGTTTTTCGATTCTTCTATAAATATTGCGAAACAATTATCTGTTTTGCGAATTTGGATTTGTTGTTTATATCTGGATTTTTTGCTTGTTATTCTAATATAGTCTTTGTCGGTTTATCTCTCTTGTAATGCTTTGATTTTGTAGTGTACTTTTTTCAGTGTACTTAACGTCCTCTTCATGAGCATACTTTTTTTCCTTTGTAGCCGATCTGAATTCGTGTTTGAGCTTCGGGTAATTTTAGGATCATTCATGGTTAAGTTTGCAAGCTTTTCACTTCCGATGCAACTGTAGCAAATTTTTGTGTTGTTCCTACTGAGTAGCTTTCTCTATAGATGATCGGTTGATAACTGTTTAATGATTACTATTAAGAAGCTCTTTTATCCCATTTACTACTAACGCTAAAGGTACAGAGTGGGTTGCACCAAGTGGTGTTTCTTTTTTAGCTTTTTTTTCTGGTTTATGGGCCGCTTGTGTGGCTTTAGCCATGTATTTTAATTTTTTTCTTTCAACACCCCGACTTTTTAGGCATCATTTTAGACTGTTGGTTCGGAAGATACTGCGGAGTTTATTAAGCTTATGTGGCTTATTAAATTTTATTTTTTTATTATAGAATACGGGATATCTGAGTGTTTAATTATATATAGCAGTATGTTGTTAGTTTTATGAAGAGTATTTGTTAGAGTTTATGAATCGATATCTTTATTGACAATTCAAATGCATATGCGTTTGTATATCTCGATGCCTGTATGTACGTGTATATAAAGGTACGAAGACCTGTTGATTAGAATGTTGAACTTACAAACGCGTGATTATGATTTCGATATCTGGACCGGGAGGTTCTTTGCATTCTTGAGCAAAACACTTCATTTCACATTAGTTTGCGATCAATTCGACATCTGACTTGTTGTTACACCGTGCAGCACATCTACAGGAATATCGATTTGATGGAAGGTGTGAGCTAATATGCAGTACAAGCATTTGATCTTTATACCTATGCAGGTTATTCAGTAAGAAGCTGCGAAATGCTCATCAGTTATACATAAAAGTAAAGCCCATTACTCCGCTATGCATATATAAGATCAGACACTTTCTCAAAATAACAACGCACATTATATATATATATAAAGATAAATTAAATAGAGAGATATTATTGACAATCCAATAATTTATTTATATTATAATATTACATGATATATTATGAATATAATATAACATAATACCATATGACATAAACAATTATTTAAAAAAAACATAAAAATCCAACAAATTGTTTCGAGTTATATACATATTTATATGGTATTCAAATGGCGTACCAGTGAGTTGGGTGTTTAACGCGCCCCTTTGAAGGATCTCTTTTGCTCCGTTTCTTACTTTATATATACCGATGCATTATGGCTCATTACCTAAGAAGTTCTCTTCCTGTTACACAAGGTCCCGTGTTCTACCTTGCAGAGTGAAGTGATATCTTGAGCAAGTCTCTTCCTATAGCATCGTATCGGTTCGTGCTTTGTGAGTCAAACTGAATAAGCAGAGACTATATGAAGACTATTGTGTAGATTGTACTTCATTTACTTTGATAGTTGAGGTACTTTATATATTTACTTATTAAATGGTTTTATATATGTTCTTATATATTTTCCGTATGAATTTCATCATATTACATTTTTTTCGCTTGTGTTTTTTTATCCACTTCCATTGTCAGCTTTCATTTTTTTACTGCTATTACTAGTCCTAAAAGAGCTGCCACGGTCCACCCTATTTTTCCATGACCAATCAAGCAAGACATTCTAAACACCTTTGTTCCTATCAAGCCATGGCCTATATTTAATGTCACTGGATGTTGTATAAGTAATCTCACCCTGCTCACTTGAAATAATTATCAATAAAACCATTCATTATTTATCAATTATCATTCACACTCAGGATTCTATAAAAGGAACAGCTATTCAGGAAAACCCTATCTTTACACACTCGTTCAAACACAAAACAAAAATCCACATAGAAGGGCAAATAACACGACCATCCCCTCCAAACCGCTCTAAAAGTAATAATAATAAGAAGAACAACGTTCAAACTGTTGCTTTTCATTACACATCGCATTTTTTGCCATATTGTATGTTGCCAATCATATTCTGGGTTTCTAACATGCACACTCACACACACGTGAGTTCAACGTGTGTGTGTGTCTGTGAATGTGTGTGTATTTAGCTGCATTAGCGCAAGTAGTGATTAGGAATAATTTGACATATTTTAACTTCTAAAGGTAAATTCCCTGCCGTTACCGTGTAGAAAAAATATTTCTCTTATGATAAAAGATATAAAGACACCATATCTGCCCAGTGTTTTTGTTCTGGCTAATTCTCAGATGCGAGTTTGTGGCTCTTTGGCCTTACTCAACGGGAAATACCGAAGAGAGATAACCCAGCGTTTATTCAAAATCCTAGTTTCAACATCGGTGACTGATAGATAGCTTTCTTGTCGTAGGTTACGGTGATGGAGAGAAGAGTAGGAAAAGGAATGCAATTCATAGATAGGAAATGGAAAGGAAGACAAAGAAGAGTGAAAAGGAAGAAATGCCGGAAAAGGAAGAGAAAAGAGTTAAGAAGAGACCGGGGAGTAAAAGAAAAGAGGAGAAGAAAAATAAGAGAAAGAAAATGAATAAAAAACAGAAAGAGAGAGAGAGAGAAAAGGAAAATAACTAGGGAACAGGTGTTTGAAGAATACAATTTGGAATAGCTGATGAGGAACTATTACAAGTAATAAATAAAAGCTAGTAAAATAAAACCAACAGGACAGTTAAAATAACAGGGATGCTGAATAAGTAGGATGGACTATATAGCAAAGTAGTAAACAAAATACGGAATAATATAAAAATTTTGGGGATGAATAAGACAGGTGTAAATAATGTATCTAAAATTACTGGAAAGAAAATAATAATAATAATAATAATAATAATAATAATAATAATAATAATAATAATAATAACAAGAGCACTCAGACAGCGTAAACCTCCGCCAAGGCAACACCAACGTCCTCTCAACAATTAGCCGGAGATCATTTTTAAAATGAGAATATCTGAAATAAAGTAAATATAACAAATAATCTAGAATCCTTGTTCGGTACCGGTTCAATCCCAAAATCGAATCAGTTCGTGCCAGGTACGCGGCCAAACATCCCTGAAAGTTTCATCCCAATCCATCCAGCGGTTCTTGAGATACCGTGTCCACGGACAAACAAACAAACAAACAAAGACGACTGAAACAATACCTCTGCCTTCGCAAAGGCGGAGGTAATAAAGTAAAAATGTTTCTCGTTTTGTTCCTGCTTTAGTTTTTGATAATGTTAAGAATTTTTATGCAGCCTTTCAATATTTTTACATTTTGATGGACTTCGTTATCTTTCTATCATCTAATTTTTCGTCTAATAATTTTTTTCCTAAACATTTAATCGAATTATCTCTTTTATCTTTTATTTTGAAGGCACCGAAGTGAAGAATTTTTAGTTGAATGAATCGACCCCAGTAATTACATTTTTTCGCCTAGCACCGTTCTTCTATTGGGCCCTGGCCGAACCGCTAAATCACAGGGACATAAACACACCAACACCGGGTTGTCAGGTGATGATGGAGACACATACAAACACACGCACACACACACATATATATATTTATATACACGACGGGCTTCTGTAAATTTCCGCCTACCTAATTCACTCAGAAGGTGTTGGTTTGTCCGACGCTACAATAGAGGACACTTGCCCAAATTTCCACGCAATGAGACTGAACCCAGAACCATATGGTTTGGAAGCAAGCTTCATTATTTCTTTTAAATTGCCATAAAGGTATTACATAAAGGGGGACACTACAACACATGTGGGGACATATAACAATTGAATGACACATGACGATGAACATGAAAAACATTAAAATCAAAATATTAAAATAATGATACATATGCATAAAGATATACGTATATAATATATTTATATATATATA
>NC_068989.1:4370621-4373259 GCF_001194135.2 Octopus bimaculoides
TATATATATATATATATATATATATTTATTTATTTATTTAAACGCATATGCACCTACAAATGCCTGGAGATATATCTACTCATATAAATATACATATGGATATATTTACATACATACCTACGCTCGCACATACGTATAAACATATACGTATGTGTGTGTGCGCGCCTGTGTGTGTGTAAGTCTGTGTATGTTGTGGAGAAGGACAGAAAAGAATTGAGAACGAGAGAAAAAGAAAGTGTGAAAGGCAAAAAGAAACAGAAAGTGAAAGACCAGAAGGACGAATGTCTGATAGAAAGAGAGAGAGAGAGAGAGAGAGAGAGAGAGAGAGAGAGAGAGAGAGAGAGAGAGAGAGGTGGTGCGGAGAAAAGAATAATTAAAGGAAACTGTGAAGAAAATGGTAAGAAAATGGGATGAAGAAAATGAGAAATACAGCGGAAGAATAGAAGAGAAAGACGTGGTGCGAAAAAAGGGGAGTGGTAAGAGGTTGGAATAAGGAGGCGAAGGTGGAGCAAGTAAATAGAGAGTTGGTTAAATAGTGAGAGAGTGAGAGTTATGTGTGGGAGAGATATTTAGGCGGGGGAGGGTTGTTAATGAGGAAAAGAGTAAGTGTTGTAGAATGTATGAGTGAGGGATGAGAGGCAGTAATAAGAAGAGACAGAGGAGAAAAGAGAAAACGATAAAGTGAGAGATACAGAAAGAAAGAACATGAGAAAGGTTTTGGTAATCTGGCTATTTTCTCCCACGTCTTTGCCTAGCTTTACTTTTACTTCTCACCTGAAATCGTGTGGGGGCGGGGTTGTTAGGTAAGAAGTTTTCTACTCCAGCCACAGGTTTTCGGTTTCTGTCCCGCCATGGGCAAGTGTCTGCTGCAATAGCCTCGGACTGACCAAAACCTTGTGAGAGAATTTGGTCAACGAAGTTGATTTCGCTCGTTACATTTTCTGGGGTTTATCAAGCAAAACAACCACTTAAGTAATGGGTTAGATTTCGTTGATTCTGCTTACGTCCTTGCCCACCCCCAGAAAAAAATATTTCGTTTCTTGTCGACGATTAAAATCGTTACATTTTTCAAATACAACGTTATTATTATTATTCGATTTCATTCAGTCTTGGTCTGACTCCCTTAATATTTTTTGTGGGTAGCGGGTTACTATTTGTAACCTTAGATATCCACATACTTTCAATAATCTTTCAAGTATTCAAAGGGTCTTCTTATATTCTTCTCATTTCTTCAGAGAATATTAGTTTTATCATCATTAAGGCGGCGAGCTAGCAGGACTGTTAACACGCCGGGAGAAATGCTTAGCGGTCAATGTAACTGACTGCCCACCTTCCCCAAAAAATACGGACCTTGTGCCTATATTAGAAAGGATTATTATTTTTTTTTTTATTATTACTATTATTATTATTATTATTATTGGACGGAAATTGGTAGAGTCCTTAAGAACGTCGGAAAGCTCCTTGATATATTTTTGGTTCCCATCCATCTTGCAAGAACCAAATTGTACTTCAAAGTTGTGACCTGGCAGAGTCGTTAACAAACGGGACAAAATGTTTAGCGGCATTTCGTTCGCCTTCACATTCTGTGTTCAAATTCCACCGAGATCGACTTTGCCTTTCATCTTAAAGGGATCGATAAAAGAAGTACCAGTTGTGCTCTGGAGTCGATGCCCAAACCCTTAAAACCACAAAACCATTCTGGAGTTTTCCGTCGTTATGGGTGCGGAAGTTAAACTATGAAACTGAACAACGTAGGGCAGAAATCCCAGCTTTGTTTTTAAATACGACACCAAAATCCATTTGAGGACTTTCTGCCTCGACGAGTTAAAAGCCAGGTTTTGGAAACTACTCTTTTAATAATAGCGCTGGTCAAAGCCTCGGAACTGATGGCGCTGTCACCTCGTCGTTGTCTGAGGGGTTCACTAGAGAGCTTAAGCACTCACTCTTCCAACCATAACCAGCGGTGAGACTAAATGAGAAATGGGGGAGATGTGTTCACAGCAACACTAACAAACTACAGTCCCAACAGCAATAACGAGCAACAGCAACAGTATTCCATTGCTTTATGACGAAAAGGAATTGATGGGAACATAAAAAAATACTTCCATACCGGTATGGCTGTGTTGTATTCCCAACCACATGGTACTGGGTTCAGTCCCACTGTATGTGCAACACTAAAGAAAAACAATAAGGCTGGAACATGAAAACACTCAAAGAACAGGATGTTAGTAAAAATAAAAGGTAATAATGATAAACTAAAACAACCTCCACCTGAAGAAGTCTCCTACAACAGCCCACAAAGGAATTGTTTACGCTCACCTTTCACTGCATGTGGCTGCAGTACGAGCAATACGGATGCGGGTTCTAAACTCGACTTAGCCAGTGATTTGTATGTCATTTGTTAGGGAGAGCCCTAACTGTTTTTTTTTGTTTTATTTTTTATATTTCGAGTATATTTTGCTTCAATTTTTGTGCTTTTAGGTATCTTTAATATTATTCTACACAGCCCAAGCATGGCCGCAGCCTCTGGCTGAAATTAATAGTGCGATAACAGGATAATTACAGATTTTAACTTACATTTATTTGATTGTATAACGTTTTTCACCCTTCACCCTACTTTAATATAACTTGTTTGTCC
>NC_068989.1:4374211-4375634 GCF_001194135.2 Octopus bimaculoides
AGTTCTTCATTGGTTTCCCTTAATGTCACAAATGCGCTAAATCACAACATTACAAATATGGAACGGTATTGGTTTCAAATTTTAGCACAAGGCCAGCAATTTAAGGAGAAGGGTAAGCCGATTACATCGACTTTCTGTAATCAACTGGAACTAATTTTATCAACCCCGAAAAAGATGGAAGGTAAAGTCGACCTCGGTAAAATTTGAACTCGGAACATGAAACGGACGAAATGCCGGTAAGCATTTTGTCTGGCATGCTAACGATTCTACCAGCTCTCTGCCTTACGATATTTAGTAATAGTGATATTTCCTTGCGTCAAAATTTGAAATCTCTAATTAATCAGATTAGGAAATATAGTTTTACATCAATGAACGTTGCCCTGAACTTATAACTGTTAAAATGCTTCAATATGTGACACTGGACAGACGAGTACAAATTATTGTTGAAAATGTTTCATATGTTTTTTTGTTTTTCTTTTTCTTGTTTGAATTTTTCTGTGATATCTTTCTAGCGGCAAGCATGGCTCTGTGTCAAAGAAGCTCGCTTTGTAATGACACAATTTGGGGTTCACTTCCACTGCGTGGCACCTCGGTCAGTTGTCTTCTACTGTAGCCCCGAGCCTTGTAAATTTGGCAGACGGAAACTGCGTGGAAACCCTCGAATATATTTCTATGGGAGAGGCTTCGTGTTTGCTTTTCTCCCATTCCCGCATCACTTAGCGACCGATGTTAGTTTACATGACCGTAACATAGCGTTTTGGGCAAAAGGGATCGATAGAATAAGTATCAGCCTTACAAAAAGTACTGGGATCGCTTTGTTTGTGTAAATCCTTTCAAGGTGACCCCTCCCCCATCAGGGCCGCAACCCAGTGAATGAAACAAGACAAAGGTGAGCGATATCTGCACAGTGGCTCCACCTCTTGAAATTAACTGCTAATTCACCCCCCTCCTCAAATCACACTTTACATGTCTTTAAAAGGAAGAACGCTTTGGATAATAATATCGTTCGAAATAAACTGTCAAGAAAGCAGCGGAATGGTTATTCTTGATGAAGGCTAACATCAAGGTTAAGCAAGAACTCCACTTTGATCATACAATTTATCAGGTTCAACTCCTGGCGATGCCCATTCTAGGTTTCACCCGTCCTTGTCCGTAAAAGTTAGTACCAGACAAATAGGACGAGATCTATCATGGACCGACGTTTTACCCGGTTTCTATGACGAAAGAGTAACCAAGACCTCAAACTCCCACCAGACACGATGCTGGTCCCTTCCAGGGTTGACTTCCCAACTATTACTAGAACACATTTACAGTTGAATGGACTGGAGCAATGTGAAACGAAGCGATTTTCTCAACAACACAACACCCGACCCGGTCTGAGAATCGAAACCACAATTTTTACGATTGCGAGTGCAACACCGTG
>NC_068989.1:4375649-4377148 GCF_001194135.2 Octopus bimaculoides
GCGAGTCTTCATTTGGCCAAGACGGGAGACATAATGGTTGACCATACAAAAATGCAAATTCTTTAGGTGTACCTGACTCTGGGCTGGTTTCAATTCCCGGTTTAAAAAAGTTCACTATAGTTACTCTGATTTGGATCATAATAAAGGCCTGAACATCACACAATCTTGTTTACCTCACCCAAAATAGTTTTAGGATATAACTTACTTAGATATTCATTTTCGCTTTAGATTATTGTCTATAAAATAGATCGTTCGACAACATTTTTAGCATTAGAAGTTTTAATATTTCCCTCAATCGCATTATATTTCTCTTCGTTTTAAAGCTGATACGATGTGATACAAGGGAGAACTCGCTGCTATTTTAATGAATAGGACGACCATTTATCAGCTTCCCTTTTGGGGATATTACTCTTTAAATCCTCATCTCTTACATTGCGCAACAATGATGAAAGACTTTTCACTTTCATCGATCCGGTTTCGATCTCAGCAATAATGTTTCGATATTTTAGGGTTTCTAAGGTGTCGAGCTGGCAGAAACGTTAGCACAGCGGGCGAAATGCTTAGCAGTATTTCGTTTGTCTTTACGTTCTGAGTTCAAATTCCGCCGAGGTTGACTTTGCCTTTCATCCTTTCGGGGTCGATAAAGTACTAGTTGCATACTGGGGTCGATCTAATCGACTGGCTCCCTCCCCAGAAATTTCGAGCCTTGTGCCTAGAGTAGAAAAGAATATTTTAGGATTTAATTTTGTTCTAGCCTTTTGACTGCTATTTCTAACAGATGGCGTGACCATGTATAGGTCACACTTTTCGTTATTATTTACTTTAGTTGAACTCCTACAAATATATTCCTAGGTTCGAGTCTCATTAGCTGTTCGACCTTACCTTTCATCATCTAGGACTCAATAAAATAAGTAGCCACAATCTATGGGCTGAAACAAGAGAATAAAAGAATACGTTTACATGATTTCGCTAAGGCATAGCAATACTTAATAACCATTTGTTTCGAGTTAGACGAGTTCAGAGCGTAATATTAATTACGTGTGTGATGTTTGTGGAATGAAATTTACTTTCAACACAGTTTGGAAGACAACCGCACAATATTTTTTTGTTAGACATTACGGCAAAGATCTGCTCCTGCTTTTCTCACCAAAATACCTGTCGCTCCGACCATTGTTATCTCCTAGGTTGGACCCACTATAGTGATGAAACAAACATTTCACCCTGTTAGTATCGCTAATAATATTTCTACTGCCATTCAGTCAATATTTGTCGTTTCATAGACCTTCACATCCCTATCTTGTTTGTGTGTCAGTAAATTAATTTTTAAATATTTAATACCAATTATTAATAACTTTACAAATTTGTGAACTTTCCATTAAGATTTGTTTTTGATGTCCATATTTTAACCACTATTCAGTTTGTATGGCCTTCGACCCTTATCTTAAAGCCAATTAAATGGTCGTCAATGTTTACATATCCTAGAAATCATGCTCAAAGAC
>NC_068989.1:4377541-4380041 GCF_001194135.2 Octopus bimaculoides
CTGAACAGAACTTAACGAACATTCTATGAGCAAAGATTAAACCGAAAAGATATTAACAGCTTGCGTCTAGACAACCGGACGAACTGTTAACAGTATTGCATATTTATAATGGACTAATTGCGAGGTTCAATTTGGGGTCGAGAATCTTGGATTTGGCCCAGACTCTCAAATGTCGAAGTGAGCTGGTGCAATGAATTGGTTGAAATCGCGATAGATGTAGCCATGTTGGACATCATTTCTGTGGCACATTGCCGTTTGGCGGCCATGCTTTCTTTTAAGAAATTTGAGATGATTGAAACGCTTTTTATTTCAATGTACGGCTCAGTAAGTCCGAAACTGAAACCACATGACACACAGCCACACCTGCGCATAGTTCAATGTTTTATCTCAAAATTCAATTCCTTCTCAATTTTTGCCTCGTGTGAAATGTTGAAACGACTCGCATATCTCTCTGCAAATGACTGGATTTTATATTACTATTGTGGTTGGCATATATATTAATGACAGATTAAGTGGATATTGCTTTCGGCTTCAGCTTTATTGCGTGACAATTTTTGGTATAGAGTTATATTTTTGGTAATTCCTTCGGAGGAACCACATTTCGACCTCTTGTATTCATGATCGTATTCTTTCGTCCATTACCCAGCATTTTCTTAGTGCCGATATCAGAAGTGCTATGATACTTATGCTTTTGTAAGTTCACATTTTGTAACAATTTTATTTGATTTTCTTTGAAGGTTCTGATATCGAAACGTAAGAAATAAGATGAATTTTGAGGTATGTAAAGTTTAATTTTTTTTTTCCGTCATTTTAAATTTCCAGTGGTTTACTATTTTAGTTGGTCTCAACGGCTTGCTAAAGTTGATTACATTAAAACGACAGCTGGAAAAAAATAGCATAAAAGCCATCGGCTTATTCGCCCACGAAACTTTACGCCATGCATAGCTGAGTCAAATTATATAAAATAGGTCGGGTTAAATTCAAGCTGTGTCCTCTTGGGGCGTATTTGCTTATTCCAATGTTACGATCCAATGTGTAGTTTGTGAAATACACATTAGTTAAAATTTCTGGAAATATTCTTTTCTACTCTAGGCAAAAGGCCCGAAATTTTGGGGTTGGAGGCCAGTCGATTATATCGACCCCAGTGCGTAACTGGTACTTAATTTATCGACCCCGAAAGGATGAAAGGCAAAGTCGACCTCGGCGGAATTTGAACTCAGAATGTAAAGACAGACGAAATGCCACTTAGCATTTCGCCCTGCGTGCTCCCGATTCTTATTTCTTTATTGCTCACAAGGGGCTAAACATAGAGGGGACAAACAAGGGCAGAAAAAACGGATTAAGTCGATTACATCGACCCAGTGCATAACGGGTACTTATTTAATCGACCCCGAAAGGATGAAATGCAAAGTCGACCTCGGCGGAATTTGAACTCAGAACGTGAAGACAGAAGAAATACCGTTAAGTATTTCGCCCGGCGTTCTAACGATTCTGCCAGCTCGCCGCCTTAATTTGCTTTTGAATAGTGACAGAATCATGATGTATTTGAGCTTGCTAATGTTGGTTTTGTGGCGTAGCTAAAAGATTAGATAAGCAACCATCCGCTGTTTAGTGACATTTAGAGAAATTAATGCTGCTTGTTTCAGAAGGCTGGCGATGGTTTCTGTCAATGGTACATTACAGAGTGTGACTTTAGAATTAATAAAAATCTGTTACGTTATATTTTGCATGAATATTAAAATGAACAGATTTGCAAGCTGTCGTTTTGGTCATTTACTTGTATAATGAATGCTACTTTGGCCATAAATCTATTCGGATATTCATTTGAATATCTATACGCCTATTTTCTTTTATCCGCGTCGGTTAAATATCCGCTCGATGAAATAACCGTTGGCCGTCTGTACAAACGATGTCGATTGTTGCGTGTGTGGCGAGTGTGTTGTATTTTGTGTTCCGTGCAATGATTCGCTTTTCCATTTAAAGCTACAACAGACTAATATAGTTTGCTCTACTTAATTCATGAAATTATCAACGCAATCCATTATTTATAGGCAACACACAAACTATACATTGCTCTGTTAAGCAAAGATAAGCAAGTAAACGTCGGATCTGCAACTAGGATGCACGACTTTTTAGCAATGACTGTCAAATCTCCTCCTCAATTTGTCTCATTCTATGTTAACGAAGTATTAGATATTGTAGTACACAATGCAGTCTAAAAGCAGGAACGACTGAGACCTGCTTGATCAGGGATGGCTTGAAATATAATTAGATACAAAGTGGATAAGATTCTATCGTGGGAAAAACTAGCGATCCCACAGTCCAATTTTAATGCTGGTGAATGTCTTTGTAAATCGCCACTTTCTATAACAGTCCCGTGAAGGTGCGTGGCCCGGCGGGTCTGATGTTGCACTCAAGATAGCAAGGTTATAGTTTCGATTTCTGGGGTGCGCAGTGTTCATGCTGCTCCAGCCGACTCTGTTGTAAGTGACTATCTGTG
>NC_068989.1:4382211-4389946 GCF_001194135.2 Octopus bimaculoides
ATATATATATATATATATATATATATATATATACACAGACATATATGCATAGTTATATGTGTGTTATATAAATAAAATGAGAGAGAATATGTTGTGATTCGTTGACTGAATTTAGACTTCCTTGTCGTTTTGTTGCCTAATTAAGTTATATTTAAATTTGGCTGGAAATAGTTATAGTCGGTTATGGTTCCTTTATTAGTTTTGCTTCGTAGACTTCATAATTTCTTCTCATATTTGTTTTATTTATATTATCTATGGCGATGATTAATAATGCTTAACAAAACTCACTCCCCGGCAAGTATTAACATCTTTTCTTTTTATTAACGTTATTAGTCACAATAGACATTTTTACATGAGCAATCTTAAAACTAAACCAAATTTTATTCAGACAATAAGCAAATCTCGGTGGTCATTCTCTTTACACATTACTGCGTCTTCTTGTCTGTTTTCTTATTATTTTAACTCTTACGTATAAACAATAGGATGTTTTTTCCTTATGCTAATATTTACTGACATACCAGTGAATGCCTAATCTGGAAGATGTAAATGGAACCTTACCATTTCCAAGCTAAATACGTCTCGTAAACTCTTACCTTCTGGTGGGGATGTTTACAGACATTAGGAGACTTAGTAACTATGGGGGTCTGCCAGTTCGATTTTATCAAAGTAAGTGATATTTTATTATAGATTTCGGTATTATTTATTTTGCATTATTTTTTTACTCTTTTTTTTTTGCTATTTATTTTCTTTACCACTATCCCTGTGCTTATTTGCTTCAGACTTTTACTCAATTGGTCAAACACCACATTAAGTGATCAAGAAATTAATGAACCCCTTCTCATACATTTAAAACTATCGAAATCATTCCCATATATTTAAACCACTATCGATCAAATATTTAAAAGTCTATCGATCCCAATCTTATATATTTAAAACTCTGAAGCCGTTCGAATAAATTTCAAATAACATCGTGGCTATTCTTACATATGCAAACACTATGCGATAGATGTAACTTCAATATATAGCATCATTAGAAGCCGGTGAGCTGGCCGAATCGTTACTGCGCCGGAAAGTTCAAATTCTACCGGGGTTGACTTCCATATTTTCGGGATCAATAAACTAAGTACCCGTCAAGCCGATGTAATCAAATAACTGTCCCTTCCCTAAAATTTCAGGCCTTGTACCTATAGCAGAAAGGAATTTATAGCTTTATTTTTCTCTCTTTGCCAATCAAATGTATTTTGCTGAAAGCAACCATGTCGAAGACAAGTTAAGTCGAAATCATTTCATCCAGGCTTCGTTAAATTTTATGTTCATGTTTTTGTTGCTTATTTCGACTGAATGAATCGATTATTTACCAAGGTGTTGTTTGTTTGTCGTTGCTGTCTCGGGTCCTGGGATTCATAGGACCGCTTACCTAGTTTCCGTGTCGCACAAATGGCCGAGGCCATAACATAGTTCCTAAACAGGACGTCAGTCTTTTGCTCAGATTACGCATTTTTGCCAGCTGGGTGGACTGGAGCGACATGAAATGTTTCGCTCAAAAACGCAACGCCCTGCCTGGTTCAGGAACTGAAACCAAGATCTTACGATCGTGAGTCCAACATTCTAACCATTTGATCATGCACCTTCCATATACACTAGGTGATGTGAAAATTAAAATATGTTTACTTTAAGAAACAATATTTATACATGCACATGTGGACAAGAGAGCCTACATAGCAACACAATTTCTCGATGAATACGATAACGATACAAATTGATTTTGCTACTAACTAAACAAACTTAATCTTTGAAAAACATTTTTCATTCCTTAACTATTTCAGGTAATATATCAGAGTAAATATTCTTTCTTTAGATTTTACGTAACCTATACAAATAAAAAGGTATGCACGTGTTTTATTACGGGATTTTGTTATGATGGATTTTACGTCAAGACGAGATGAAGGTTAACATTACTTTAGGTGCGATACACAAGTGAAGGTTCTTTTGCCAATGTTCGTTTCTTTTTTAGCCTTTGAAAAACCTTTGCATTTATTCTCGTTTTTATTTTTAGCTCCAAAATGGCGGCGGACTGACAAAGTTGTTACTGTACTGAACAAAATGCTTAGTCGCTTTTCCTCCAGTTCATTACGTTCTACATTCAAATCCCACAGAGGTCAACATTGCCATTCGTCCTTTCGGGTTTAATAGAATAAAAGTGCGAGTCAAAGTCATGGTTGATGTAATCGACTTTCCCCCACCCCTAAAATTGCTGGCCTTGGGCTAAAATCTGAAGCTATTATTTAGCTCCAAGACATCTATGATCGAAAAGACTCGTAACCAACATTTGTGATAATCACATTTTTCTTAAGATATAAAAGATCTCGAATTACATTATTTTGGATCCGCGTGAATGTTTCCTCTTATGTCTGTACGTTCTAATGATATTTGGCTGCTATTCATTGCAGGTCAAATCACTAAATAAAAATGGCTCCTCATATAGCTAGCATTTATACATATCGCATTTACACGATAGCTTCGCTAGACACACACCTTTTTACTTTTTGTTTTTGTTTTTGTTTTTCACATAAAATTAGCCAGGGATGGGGAGATGGTGCTCATGGCCTTTGAAAACCTAGGTTTGTGTAATTGAACATCTGTGGGTCAAAGTCTGCGAGGGGTGGGTATAAATGTGGAAGAAGTGAGAAGAAAACCATGTTTGGTCGAAATTCTTCAGTGAAAATTGCGAAGGATATTCAAAGATCGGACGGTATTCAAAGTTTAGCTTGTATTTGTGTATATATGAATGTATGTGTATATACATATGCATGTATGTGTGTGTTAGTAAGTAGGAAAGAATGCTGGAGTGTACACATATATTACACCCATTAGTGCATAATACACACACACACACACACACAAATTTACAGGTGTGTGTATACAAAAAGAAATGCATATATATAAACAAAAAGCAGTCACTGATCTAATTCGTACAAGTGCGTGTGTGTGTATGTATGAGGGAGCAAACATTATTTGAGATAAATATTTACAAAAGTTGATTATATTTGGGCGGTTATCTCTCTCCAAAACTTTGACAACTTGTTCAGATCACTCACAAACTCACTCACTCACCGAACCAGACCCCATCACGCACGCTTATGTTTTGATTGTCTTTGGCTATGTCTGTTAGATAATAATGGTTTTGCCATAAAGGTAAAGGCGTCAGCAAACCGCAAAACAACACGGTTTCTCTTCTCTTAACCTAAAATGTAAAGAAGATTAATTTGTAGCCACACATGTTATTATAGACGACTAGCTCTAAATCGATTTTTGACCTATAAGCAAAGACAGTCTATTAGTATTTTTTTATGTAATTTGTCCTATCATTTTAGTAGGCATAATTCGTATTTCTTTCAGATCCAGCGACCACATAAAGGCTCTCTTGGTTTATTTTTTCTATGTTATTGTCGTCCTGTATTTCTATAGTTATTTAGATCTAAATCGACAGTTCGTTTTAAGACAGTCCAGCCATGACCATCCTATCATTCTCTGGTGTATTACCAATTTAAGATTTCATTTAATGCATCTCTCCATTGTTACGACAGTCGGGTGTAATCTGATAGCAGTGTGGCTGCTATTTCTAGCTTATCAAACAAACAAATAGCTCGCCATTTGGTTTGAAGGTTTGATATGAAACACATAGACGTTAGTCTAAATAAATTCGATTGTGATTCGATCCCAGGGCGAAGCACTTTGGAAGAGTGTCCTCTGCCAAAGCTTTGGCACGTCTACAGAAAAAAAATTGTTTTCGAAGGGAGAAATACCACCTTCTCTCTCCGCATGCATACATGTACGCACCACCTTCCTTTTAGTATTCCTCTGTCTGGTTGTTGTGGTGAATGAAACTGTGTGGCGAACACGCTTGAAAGAAGGCATTTTACGATCCGGACCGAGCCTCATCAAATTGCTTTTGGAGATGAAGCGACACCTTCCAGTGTATTTAACGAAGGCGAGTGAAAAACGCAAGTATTACCAGTTTGACTGGGCCTAAGCTGAGACAGAAAATGAAAGAGAACACTTTGATGGTTGTCTTTATGGAGGATTTACCCTGAATTAGGGTACATATTTCGTTGATGTGTTGTCCACGAAGTCTTTGCCTCATGAGCCTAATGTAAGAGATAGTAATATTTTTTCTCCTCTAGGCACAGGGCCTAGCGTTTGGGGGAAAGATGCTAGTCGAATACATCGACCCCAATGCACAACTGGTACTTATTTTATTTTGTTGTGAAGGCGCATGGCTCAGTGGTTAGAGCGTTGAGCTTATGATCGTGAGGTTGTGAGTTCGAATCCCGGATCGAGCTGCGTGTTTTGATCTTGAGCAAGACACTTTATTTCACGTTGCTGTAGGAATGAGTTGCGACGTCACTGGGGCCAAGCTGCAGCGGCTCCTTTGACTTTCCCTTGGATAACATCGGTGGCGTGGAGAGGGGAGGCTGGCATGCATTGGCGACTGCTAGTCTTCCATAAACAACCTTGCCCGGACTTGTGCTTTAGAAGGTAACTTTGTAGGTGCAATCCCATGGTCATTCGTGACCGAAGGGGATCTCCGCACTTATTTTATCGATCTCAAAATGGTTAAAGAGCGAGTCGACTTCAGCGAAATTTAAATTTAGAGCATAAAGATGCTGGTAAGCATTTTGTTCGATGCGCTAAAGATTCAGCCGGCTCGCCCGAATAATAATAATGGTTTCGAATTTCCACTGCGGTCGACTTCGCCTTTCAACCTTTCAGGGTCAATAAATTAAGTACCAGTGAGACACTGCGGTCGATGTAATCGGCTAGTCCCCCTCCTACCAAATTTCAGGCCTTGTGCCTTTAGAAAGGATTATCAGCATCATCATACTGAAATGAGAAGTTCGTGGTCTACACAGAGACGGTGGAGATGGCTTCAAAGCGTGTTTCATTTCACATTAAATTATTGAAATAAAATATAATTATTTCCAGAAAACGGATTTTATTGGCAGATAGTTATTTTAGTTTGTTTTTATGTATGAGTAAGCTAGAAATACATAGTTTGAAATATAAGTTAGATTGTCATTTACTATATGACGTAAACAAAAGAACCACGCACGCACGCACGCGCGCGCGCACTACTACTATGCTTTGTCGTTTTTCTCTTTGATGACATTCACTTGATAATGAATGTCAGCAAGCATGTCAGTGATTTTTGCCAATCCAATCAAGGTTAGATCCCTAAACTATCGACAGAATTTAAAAAAGAAACTATATAAAGAAACCTATAAAGTCGCATGAATTTCTCAAACTCTCCTCCATTTTGACAGGCTTTTCCTTGAACGACACTTTGTTTACAACCTTAACCTTGATTTTGGGCTTATCGTAACTTAGACTGAATTTATGAGACATTTTGCCGATTGGAGAAAAGATTCACTTGGTTTCCTTCCTGTAGAAATCCAAACATTCCAGTTTAAAATATTCATTTTTTGCTTCTGATTTTCTTAGTGGTGTTGCTGATTGGTTCTGGACCAAATACAGTCGAGCAGAGCTATGATTTAAATTAATCTGCCCATGACTCTACCTGGCAGAATGCTCAGCGCTATTCCGTCTGTCTATATGTTCCGATTTCAAATGCTACCGAGGTCGAGTTTACTTTCTATCCTTTTAGGGTCGATAAAATAAGTACCAGTTGAGCACTGGGTCGATGTAATCGACTAGTCTTCTCCTGCCAAATTCCAGGCCTTGTACCAATAGTAGAAAGGATTATTATTATTTTTGTCTTTTTTTTTCCCCAGATCCTGTTCAACATTATTGGCTTCACTTTCAACACATTCCTCTTTACATTAAGCAAACTCACTTTTCTCTACTTATTGTACCTTCACGAGCACGAATCCAAAGAAACATGGTATGTACATCTATTTCTCTTATAAAAATTCCATGAAATCAATTCACGTTATCATGTTCGTACAAAGGATTTATCGACTAACTTTCGTAGGGACGTGTGTGCGCATACATACATGCATACATCACACGCACACATACGCACGCACGCACGCACGCACGCACGCACGCGCATATATATATATATCAATGCCGTGCGTAAAAGAAAAATATCAGATTGAACTGTGAGTAAAATTTATAAATATTAATTTAATAAACAGGAAAAAAAAAACAAGATTTACATTCATTTGCATTCAGAATGAATGTTATATCAATGAATCTGACTTCCTTTCTGCAGCTTTGCAATGATATCGGTATATGATATACGATATATATGCAATGAGTTCTAGGAAGGGAACAAACCAACAGTCCTTTCAAAGTCTTCAGTTATTTGATTTCTGAAAGCGATCTTCTTCAGCCTCAGAACTACATTCTCCCTCATCTTTAGCTTCAAAGATATAAAACTTCTTTAATAGCCTCCCCCTTCTTATTGATTCAATATTACAAAACGGTTTCTCAACACTGCTGCGGGTTTTTAACTTTAAAAGATTCTTAGAAGGGCTCAGAATCTCCAGGCAAAAGGCATCAATTGTATCTGTGGATTTATCCAGATCATTTAATAGCATCGATAGAAAGGTGTCTGTTGCATAACCTTTTGTATTATGATGTCCCAGATGAGGCAACCATTACCGCCATATACGGAAACCCATCAAACTCTGTCCAAATCACAGACAATCCACTAAGATCCTAACATTTCCTCTTGCACATTTTCTCTTTGTCATTCTGATGGATTACATCCTTAACAAATTCTTAACTCCATCCTCTCCGTCAAGTGATCAAAACTTTAGGAAAGGCTATATAAATTTTACCTCTTTTCAGACACATAACACACACACACAAACGAAAGCTTAATATTAGAGTAATCGATATTGTGAAATCACGTACATATTTTTAAAAATTTTCAACCAACGTTTTCTCAATGGAAGGCCTAAAACAGTTTTCCTTTTCCCTTCACAGGACAGCTGCAATGACAGTGGTACTTGCTGTACCCGAAGTTATTTCTTTAGTCAAACTTCTCTGGTGCACGTCTTTTCTCCTCTATGGCAAATTAAGCGACTGGCCGTCGCCGCCATCTTTTGTATCGGTATGTCACAGATTTAATATTTTGTTTTTTTCATCCACAATTTCCTAAAGCGTTTCTTCGCACACACCCACACACATATACGGAAATTTTTCTACATAATTTCTGTCTGCCAAATTCCCTTACAAGGCATTGGTTGACCGAGGATTTTCGTTGAAGACACTTGCCCTAAGTGCCACACATTTGACTGCTTGATATTCAACTCGCTATATTTCATGTGAAGGTGCATGACCTAGGGGCCAAGGTGTTAAACTGAACATAAGTTCGATTCCTAGACCGAGTACAGTGTTGTGTCTCTTTAGACAAGAGAAGCTAGTGCAGACTTCCCTTCTTACTAGCTATGAAATCCTGGATGTCCCACAAGCAGAATTTCCCACGTATGTAGTAGATATATACCAGAGTAAGCACATAAATGTGAAACAAGGTGGAAAAGATAATACCCTAATATCGATAATAGAGTAATATGCTTTAGTAATATAGTTACAAAGACATCACACTGAGAATGGTACAAAAAAATGGTTATATAACATTATTCTTGTTCCATTCTCAACCAAAACTGTTCGACGAACGGAATCGTGAAACTCTGAGTAACAGTTTTTGTGAGGCCTTTGCAGCTTTATTACTAAAGTATATATATATATATATATATATATATAT
>NC_068989.1:4390137-4399333 GCF_001194135.2 Octopus bimaculoides
CAACATAGACGACTTGAAAATAGACTTTCACTTCAAAGAATTTATGAAGTTACGTGCATGATGAACAAATATTTTCGCCTGCAACAAAGCGACAGAGAACAACTTAGTTTATGCATAAAATTAGAATTTTATCTCTCTCTCTCTCTCTTTCCACTTCTCTCTTTCTCCGTACTTTCTCCGTACTTTCTCTCCCCCCTCTCTCTCTCTGATTTTTCACCTCTTCTTCTATCGGTTTGATTCATGCTATTACTATTTTATCCATTTTCAGGGTATCGTCTGCTCTATAATGGAAAGCACCGCATTAATATTTTTTGTTATGCGAATCGGTCCCAAACTTCATCCGATTATACTTATCCCGTTATTAAGCAGTGTGCTCTGCTTGAAAATAGTTTCACTATATTTTAAAAAGGGAATGGTAAGTATTTATTTATTCTGAGATATCTCAACTGTTTAATGTGCACTTGTGTGTGGCCGACCCTTAGCATTTATTGATATGCATGTATGTAAGTAGCCATATTCTGATAGATCTCTCTTCGGAACAGCTCGACTGTTGATGTAAGTAGTCCAGAATAAGGAGTAAAAAGAAGCAAATCTGGAGGCACACCATGAATATCGCACGATTTGCCAGTCTGAAGCTGTTTGACGGTAGTTAGTGCTTCTTCGAGGTTAATTTCATTAGTTCGAATAAAGACGAAGGGGACATGTTTGATATCCAATGGAAACTCCTCTCCAAATCCAGACCCTATTTTCATGGATTTTAATTTAAGATTATCTTTATTCTCTTAACTGATCGAGTACTTTTTTACTTGTTGAAACATTACCACATTTTGTGTGTGTGTGTGTGTGTGTGTGTGTGTGTGTGTGTGTGTGTTTATAAAGTTGTTTTCACATGCCGACAGATATCTTCAGCGTATGAAGCTAATAATTTGCATATAAGATACACATGTAAATATTTTATTACTAAATTGTATGGAATGCTGCCATGTAATATGGCCGACCGTTAGGAAATACCAAATTCTTAATACGTTTGTACTTACTTCTCTCTTTTCTTTTTTTCTAGCGCATATTGGACCATGATAACATCGATTCAAACACTAAATCTCTGAAGAATCTACTCTGTGCTGCGTTCGGTCTAATTTCTGTAATATTAGTTGTGGCCACATCATTTGTGACTGGTTTTAGCCAAATCTTGACTATTTCAGAATCTCTCATTCTGCCCACATCCTTATTGGCTTTATCTTTCACGTGGTGCCCTGGAATATCAACATTTACATTACGATCTCGAGAGGGCCTGGTTGATGGTCGTAAAAATGCCAGTATAATTTATACTATTTTGAAATTGGCAGTACTTTTTGTTTTAGCCATTGTTATAACTTACTTAAACCGCCTGGACAGCTTCGAAGAATCATTTTACAGCTTATTGCAAGGTTTCCTTAGTTTAATGTCAGCAAAACCCATTAGAGATGGACTCTTGCTTCACCTCTTTGCCGGTTTATTATCGCATGCATCCACTTACTTATCAGCACGAACATGTCTTACATGTAGTGGCATTTATCTACCAACAATATTTGTTACTCCGCTCACAGTCTTGATCATATGTTTTGACAATTTCTATGGTTTTTTTCATATCGTAAAGTTGTCTGCCCTGTCAGGATTTACTCTCGCTCCGTGGTTTTGTTTAGGAATTGCAATTTTACTTTGGTTGTTACCATTTTTAATGCTGGGCATGAACCATACACCTGTACCAAATTCCATACTGAAATCTTCGGAATCGAACTTCTTAAGTTTTACTTACAACAATATCTTCTTCGAACATCATTTGCATTTGAATTACAAACCGGAAGGAATTCATACCAGACATGATAAGACGAGTGAAATGTTGACCGGGGTACCCAAAGTGAGCAAAATTTTCATATGTACAACCATGTATAGAGAAGCAGAATTCGAAATGGAGCGTCTCTTGAGAAGTTTACAACGGTAAATAACTGCTTTTACATAATTAAAATAAGATGACAGAGGAAGAAACGGTTTATCTTATGAACTTCATTAGCTTACAGCTGTTTCAGAATTTCCCAAATAAACTGCACTTCATATTCGAGGCTCCGATGAAGTTATAAGATGTTACTGAAGTACACAACTTTGAGCCCACAGGATCTGATGTAAACTAGTAAAGTTCGTAAGATAATAGTCTATTCCTTTGTCATCTTATATTATTACCACTCTGTACTCGACTGAAGCCTCTTTCTGAATCATATATGTATTAAGATTTTAGTCTCGCAACACCAAACGAAATATATATATATATATATAATTTAAAAGCAGCAAAATATCACAAAAGCTGTTACTCAGAGTTTCACGTTCCGTTCGTTGGACAGTTTTGATAGAATCATATCATTCTAAAAAACCATTTGTTATTGGCGATTGCCGCTAAAACCACTCGTATAGTCGCTAATCCTGTCTTTGATACCCAGTACCTGAGTTCCTGCGTATGAAACCTATTTAGATTATATATATATATATATATATATATATATATATATATATATATATATATATATATATATATATATATATATAATGTGTATGTATGTAGTGTACTTGTATATGTATCGTTGTGTGTATATGGTGTAGAACGTTACTCTACTTTGATAGATGAACTTTGTTACCGCTTTGTGTTCAATCTGACGTGAGAATAAGGGAGTAAACAGTCATATGCAAATTACAATTTAAAGATTTTTTTTGTAATTAATCAAGGTATGTAATGTTGGATTTGTACTATTTTAAGGTTCACAAAAATGTTTATAACAACACTGGATGGTCTGTTATGGAGTATAGTTGAGAAAAAGGTCAAAGATAGTGTTTTTCGCACTAACTTTTAAGAAATGTTAAACAGGGTATTTCGTTTTTGTACTTGGCTTGCAAGATTCTTGGTGTGAAGTCGTGAGATGAAACAGGTTTTGTTAAATATCGGGAGAATGATTATGCCAATACATTCAGACACTTCACACTTCGTAATGATTTTGTTACTGTAATTGTTTCTTTGCTATATCTCGGAAGGATGATTATGTCAATAATAATCAATGGTCCTATTTCACTTTATTTGTCAATTGGTTGATTACTTAATCCATTAACTAACCGATTGTTTGATTAATCGTTCGGTTAATCAGTCAATCAGCTAGGTTTATCAAAGTCTTTGTCGCCATTTGCGACATCATGAGAGTCATGCCTCTATTCCAGGTCCGCTTCAGATTTTTGTCTGTCTCTTAGTCGTAAATGGCGCTAAAAGGATTGATTAACTGAAAGCTTAATCAAACAATCGATTAGTTAAATAGCTAACCAATAAATGAATATTAAAAAAAAACCTGAAATCGAACCACTACGTGTGTTTACTAATTGCATAATGACTCTCCTGTGATACAATGAAATATGTTTCAACTCCTGAGATCACACCAAGTCTCTTGGAAACCAAATACAAAAACGAAGGATTATAAGAATTGAGATAAATTTACAGTTGCATCTTTTGCTTTTATTAAATCTCTTCTGTGAATTCCAGATTATCTTCGTCGAAAAAACTGTCTCATGTCTATATGGAGTCCCACGCGATTCTTGATAATGGTTGTAAAGGAAACGATCTTGGAGAGTTTGCTCTGCAGCTTCTGTCGTTACTTCAAAACCAACTAAATATTGCTCGTACAGAAGTTTATGCAAATCGAATGCCTTACGGATTGCAGCTGCAATGGATCTTAAATGGTGGCATTCCGTTTTTTCTGCACCTGAAAGACACTCAAAAAGTGAAACCGAAAAAACGATGGAGTCAGGTAAGTTTAATACATAGATGTGTGTGTATGTATGCGCATGTATGTGTGTGCGCGCGTGCATGCATCCATGTAATTTATATACATATATGGATGAATATGTGCATCTATATGAAGTAATAAAATGAAAATGAAGAGTTCAAATTGATATATAATTTATTAACATACTATAAAATATAATATAATATATAGAATCCATACAATTTTTTTCGATTTGAACCCAAATTTATATTTTGGAAACACTCTGGGTAAAAATCTCATCAATGTAGAACAGAACGAAAAACTTTACATATTAGTTTAAGGGTCTTAAAGCGGACTGAATTATATATTTTTAACGTAAGCACGAGTGTCCATAGAGTTTTCGAAAAATTTAAACTAAAAGTAAAAATAAAAGTTAATATAACGGTTATAAATATGTATGTCTAATATGTGTGTATATTTGAGAATATTAATCTAAGTTTCTGCACGTTAGTGTTTTAAAAACAGAAATGATTCATTATGTATCTATGGTAAAAACAGTAAATATTGACTTTCTTTACGATACGGTGAAGAAGAAATATACATCTACTACACAAATATCTATCCTCAACACTCCCACATTAAATAATACAATAATTATTTATTGTTATCTATATGTTTATATTTATTAAAAAAAAGTGCAAAATACATACTATTAAGAAACACTTTCTAACAAAGCTCCGCTATTTGAATAAACAAATCATTACGTCGCTATATTTCTGAAATATAAAAAGAAAAAGAAAAGTTCCTGAATTATGTTTTATCAGCAATTATTACAGAGAACAAACAATCTCTTATTAAATATGTTAACAATTAAGCAATATACGATAAATTTTACTATAAGTCAATTTTTATATGTATCAAGCGCTACATTTAAAGTTTCGGTGAAATGTTTCTAATACGAAAAGATATACTTAAAATCATTATTTATGAGACAAAATACATTTCATCATATATAATAGTATTATATAATATTATATTATACAATAATATACAGTGCTATAACATATATTTAATTTAAAAGCTTACAAAATGTTTAGTCCTAATATTCATACACAAAAGTGTTTATCGTGTGATAAATGTGTATTAATATTATAAGAATCCTGTTTTTCGTCATTAATATGCATCGATATGAATATGTGTGTATACTCAGAATGGCTAACTTAATTAGTCTCCTCCATATCCTCTGTGAATCCTATGATAATAATCCTTTCTGTGATAGACGCTCAACCTGAAATGTTGTAGGAGTGGGAAGTTCAACACATCCACTCCAGTGTGCAACTGGTTCTTAGTTTATCGACCTCTAAAATCCCACGAAAGTCAGTTTTGCTTTTTATCCTTTCGAGGTCGATGAAATAAGTACCAATCAAGTTCTGGGGTCGATGTGATTGACACCTCCACTTCCTTCGAAATATTAGTGGCTTTGCACCAAAATTTGAAACCTTCATAAGAGGCAAACTGGAAGAATTGTTCAAACGTGTGAAAAACGCTTAGCTGTGTTTCTACCAAAGTTAACTTCGCCATTTATCCTGTTGGGGTCGATGTTATGAGGTAGTAGTCAAGTAATGGGATCAACGTAATTGATATGTTCCTTTCCCTAATAATTACTGGCTTGTGAAAACAGGGATTTAATCGATGTGTTCTGGGTTTTCTGTATAAAATTGTGCAGAAGAAAAGGAGAAACTCTTTATAGGGATAAGGCAAAGAGAGAGAGAGAGAGAGAGAGAGAGAGAGAGAGAGAGAGAGAGAGAGAGAAGCGTCCATCCCATGTGGTAAGGGAAACGTAATATTTATTACGTGGCTAAAAAGTTAGTTAAAGGTAGTGATATAGAAGAGAGTTAGGAATATAATTTTAGCAGAAGAGTGTTCTGACAGAGAGAGAGAGAGATGGTCGGTGTGCGTGCGTGTGTGAATATGTGTGTGTGTGTATATATATATATATAACGTGTAATGTCTTCTCGATCTTTAAAGGTATTATATATGAACTACATAATGAGTTTCCGGGTGACAAAAGCTTACAACTGGATCGAAAAAAAGCTGAAACTCTGCGAAATGGAATCGAAGCCATTCAACGCCCGCTACTATGTCGATGAAAGGAAATTCTACGGTGTAGATGCACTGGACAACGAAACGAAAATTCCTACAATAAGATGTGACTACGCAAGTTCGATGCTGAGTCAATATAGCGATTGTACAGCATATACCAGCGGAGATGAGACGTCATACTGGTCTGATGATTCAGAACTGAGTAAAAGCCAATATTCAACCTCTAGTGTATATCTCCATCCAAATGGCTTGGATGTCCCAAAGATGAACGGTAAATTATCGGCGAGCAACCATTCAGCGGTGAACTCTGCATACGTGTATGGGCTTGATGATTCTGGTATTTCATGGGCCCCGAGTACAATAGCTGATATGGTTCGCAATGACGTCAGTATTCACATTAATCCGAAAATAGAAGAGAAATCTATTAACACAATCAGTGGAAATTTAATTAATGATACGAAACTGAACATGGACTCGCCGTTCCTTCCGAGCTCTGAAGAATTCGACAGCAGGACCTATATTCTAGCAACAGATGCTGACATGAAGTTCGATGACGACGCTGTGCTTGATTTATTGAACACTTGTAATGGTGATCTTCGACTCGGTGCTGCATGTGGCCGGACACATCCCATCGGTGAGAGAAATCGCCCAATTGTATGGTTTCAAATGTTTGAATATGCCAAAGGTTGGTTCTTTTTCTCTAACGTTGTTTAAATATCACTTGATATTTTGTATAAATAATCGATAAAAACTATATTAAATATCAAGCGAAATAATTTAATTTGATCTTAACAATTAAAAGCTGGATGTTACCCGATGAAATGGTATGCTTACGCAATGTGAAATTACGTAATTTCATATATTACGCATTGTTGAAAAACAACCTCGCTATTGAAACGCGTGTAGCAATATTTTGAGCTGTCCATTCTTATTTCCTTATATATATATATATATATATATATATATATATATATATATATATATATGCATATATGTATTCAAATGGGTTGACAGATGTGTACGTGTTTGGTTAGCATTACTCTGAAACACATCATGTGTAGGTAAATTAATTTTAGTCAAGCGTGATATATTCCGAATAGCAAATGATGTATAAACAGATTATGCTTTTACTAGTATGAGAAATGTATGATAAGCACAAATGTATGAGAACTTATGATAAGCACAAATTTATATCATTGGTCCCCTACCTACGTTTCACTGTTGTAATTTATAATTTGTGAAACAGATACAGAGAGAGAGAATGACATGACTCACTGAGTTGTCACATCATCACGTCATGACGTCATCCTCACGTGATATGTCTACACATCGCATCAGGAAGTGATCTATCATGACATAATTTGTATTGAGTCCCTGCAAGCTAAGAAAATCAATGTTAGTTACAATACTGTTTTTACTTACTGCCATGACCATCACGTACTGCACCTATTTACAGTGTGTTAGATTCGTCTTTAACCGAAAACTATAAAGGCTGATATAGACCCAATGCTGTGTGGTTGAGCTTCGCACTTTACAAGAGCTATCGACCAATGTCACCGGTTACCCGGTTGTATGACCAATATCACATTTCCCATGAACCAGTCCGTTTCAGGGTTCTCCGTTTGCTTCTGAGTGGACTGAAGCAATAGGAAATGAAGCGTTTTGCTCCAAAACCCAACGCATCATTCTGTCGGGAAATCGAAGCCACGATCTTGCGACTGGGAGTGCAACAATCTGACTGATAGGCCACGCGCCTTTACATCTCGAAAATTTAACTTCCTTTTATCAAAGAAAAAAAACGTATTTTACTGTTTGTTTGTTGGGTTTCTTTTTTTTTTTTTTTCTTCATATAATCAAAGTATTTACTTTCTTTTGTGATTTTTATTTCGTTTGTTTTATTTTTAAAGATTTCTGGATGATAAAAAGTGCTCAGAATATTATTGGGTCGGTGATGTGTTGTCCAGGATGTTTTAGTCTATATAGAGTCGCTGCAGTCTATCAGTTATTGGGTGAATATGCTAAAGAAAGTGTGGAATCGTCCGATGTATTTATCAAAGACACAGGTACGGCGCCAATTATTTCGTTATTTCATTATGTGGGTGTTGCTTGGCTTTTCATTTAATATATTTCCGCTGTCAGTGAAATACAATGAATTCTGATTCTTTATGCTTCAAAGTGCGCTCTGTCTCACCTTTATGCGCTAACCCATGGCAAAGTTACCCATTTAGAGTTGCGGGAACTGGAGCAACGTGAAATGAAGGCTTTTCCTCAAGAATACAACTCACAGCCGGTCTGGAACTCGAAACTGGGACCTCGTGATGTTAAGTGCAATACCCTAACCGCTAGGCCACGAGACTTCATGCGCCATCCGTCTCTTGGTATAATCTCTTGGATTATGAACTGGTATTGGAAGAAAGGTCTGGTCTAAAACATGTTATGAGTTCAGACAAAGTTGATATTGTCAGTAGGACACTAATATATATTTGTAGCAGTTTGGTAGATTGAACTGATGGGGCTGCACCACCAATTCTTTTACGGAAACCGAGCAAGGATCGGTCTGCTATCATCTTCATTCCTTTCTCTATTTCTCTTAGTCGCTCCTCTCCTCTTTCTCACTCTCTCTCTCTCCCCACAAGTCTCATTTTCTCTGGATATTTCTCTCCATCTATCTATTTGTCTTTTTGTACATTCATCCATCCCTCTCTCTCTCTCTCTCTCCATTCCATGAAATTGTCCAGCGTCAGTGAACCTCTTGCATTCAGATAAGTTTGTCCTAAACGTCGATGTTTGTTTACAAACTTTTACTCAGCCCTGGTCTCATTTGTTCTGAGTAATATAAAGTTTCTCCTCATAAGTCTCAAGTTACTCTGGTGGTTAAAAGAAATGGGAATGTGTATTATATATGATGAATAGACGCCAGAGAAATATGTCTTGTATCACATGATACACAGGACAGACAAAGGCCAAATCTGTTGTTTTTTTTTCTTTCATTTTTTTTTCATAATTTGGTAATTTTTTCTCTTTAATTCTTTAGGCGAGGATCGATGGATGTGTACTCTTATGATGATGAGAGGCTGGAAATTAAAATATTGTACGTTCGCCTTCAACACGACTTACTGTCCATCGACAGTGGAGGAATTCTTGAAACAACGACGACGCTGGATGTTATCGGATTTGGCCAATACATTCCTAGTAATGAGGCATCTTCCTCGATTGGTGCGACACAATGCCTGCTTTACGGCCATGTACATCCTCTACCTTGTTCAGTTGTTCCTTATTGTCATCATTTCTCCAGGTAAATATATCTTCTTTTATTG
>NC_068989.1:4400030-4401247 GCF_001194135.2 Octopus bimaculoides
AAACTAGCTAATTGATTGACTGAACATTTAAGGGAATCAATAGTTCATTGGTTAAATACCAATCGACTAATAAAAAGAAAATAAAGAAGTAAAGAAATGTATTTATTATTGGCATAATGCCCCTCCCGAGATGCAAGATATTTTAAATTTGTTTTTCTTTGTTCTTTGCAGGTTCCACCATAATAATGATTACGGCTGGATTAGACATGGTGTTCGGAATAACTTTTGTAGTGCCTTCAATCTTAGTTTGTGTTATACTTTTAGTATATATGTGCATCTGTATGTTTGCTCCGTCGAAAATCCAAACTTATGTCACCATTCTCTTAATATTTATATTTGGCACTGCTATTTCATGTGTCTTCATAGGCGGTGCCGTCTATATTATCAAAGACATTATCAGAGGTAAGTTGTAACTTATGTGTGTGTGTCTCTATCTCTCTCTCTTTCTCTCTCTCTCTCTCGTACAAGTTAGTGTAGACTTAGGGGTAAGTTGCCTTAGAGTCTATTCTTTTCTTTGGTGAGTCCCTATTACTTACTTTGCAGCTACACGTCGTGTAAGCATGAACCACACAAGTCCAAATTCATCCCAATTCGAGATACACTCTCTTAATTTTAAGCAAAACCTTTTTTTTTTTATCAGTTCAAACACGATATAATGGAATAGTGTTATGACTGGGTGTCACTGGTTATTTAATTATTTTCCTCAATTAATTAATCAGGAACTCTTTTGTTTGCTTTTTTCTTTTAAAATGACTCTCAACTGGATAAGTTTCTCCTCCATGCACAGGACCAGTTATTTCCAGCAAGTAGGAATCACTGTAGAGCAGTTTCATGTTATTCACTGATGCACCAGCTTCAAAGACATAGTGCTAATAAACTATAAGCGCGAACACTAGAAAAGATGCCGTTGTATGTGGCTATAGTTTGGCATTGTCAGAACCCCCAAGTCTTGGAGCTAATTTAAGGATTAAGGAAAAAAAATTGGGACAAATTTCAGTTTTTGAAATATCTATTTACTTTCATTTACGTTCCACAGAAATGCGAACATATGATGGATTTGTTACAACGTCCAGAAAAATACCTTGGGTTATTTCTTAAGATTTTTTACGTTCTGAGTTTAAATCATGCTCAGGTGAACTTTTACCAGAGATTGAGCAAATATTTCTGTTGATTGCGGGCTATAATTTTTTCATTGTTCTTGTTTCTTCAACTCGAAT
>NC_068989.1:4401588-4402527 GCF_001194135.2 Octopus bimaculoides
TTTCGAGATTGTGTCTGTAGTAGGGTGTCCATGCCTCAGCCCCTTACAAAAGCATGCTGAAAATTCAAAATTTGTATACACTTACTTTAGTTTTCAGATTGACACAATCTTCGATAGGAAAGTTTTCAAAAGCAACAATAATGGCAACAAAAATTAAATATTGTTTCTTGTCTTTTACAGACATAGAATCGGACAGCCTGGAGTTTCAAGAACATTATTTGTTAATCTTACTCACGTCCAGTGTTTTCTATGCTGCCATTTTACATCCACACGAGACTTGGATTATATTTCTCGGTCTTTTCTACATGTTCATGTTCCCAGCCATGCACATTCTGCTTCCGGTTTACTCCATCAGTAACATTGTAGATCAAAGCTGGGGGACGAGGGATGGCGTGAGTATATTTATTTCAAATCGTTTTAAACGTCGTCGTAATGTTTTGAGAGTTTCATTTATAACATGTTTCAGTTATTGAGCTACGACCATGCTGGATCACTACCATAAAAGGGGTTAACTTGAACTGATCGACCATATTACTTATTAAGTTTGGTATTTATTCTAACTCTTTTGCCGAACTGCTAAGTGACAGGGACGCAAAGAAACTAATACCAGCTGACAAGCGGTGGTAGGTACAAGTAAATACACACACGTACATGTATATACGCGTGGCTTAGTGGTTAGGGTATTCGGATCCTGGCATCACGTTGTATCCTTAAGCAAGGCATTTTATTTCACATTGCTCCAGCTTACTCGGTTGGCAGAAATGAGTTTCAGTTTCTTTAACATTGTGTCACGCTGGACCTCGCTGAGAACAACGCTGAAGTTACGCGCGTCTGTTGAGTGCTTGGTTATTTCCACCTTAATTTCACCAGTAGGATGTTCGGTTGATCAGAATAACCGAAATGCTCATCGTCGTAACCGACGGATTGCCCATACTTGTA
>NC_068989.1:4402962-4407417 GCF_001194135.2 Octopus bimaculoides
ATATCAACTTGTTCTGTTCGACAAAATCTTTCAAAAACGCCCCAGCATGGTCGCAGTCGAATGATTGAAACAAATAAAAGATAAAAAGAAAACGGGCTTTACTTTTTATTTATATATTTATTTATTTGCAGAACAAAGCTTCCGTTCCGAAACTGGTTTGTTTCCCCAAAATCCGTAAACGTCGAAAAAAGATAAAGAAGAAAAGGAAGGATAAAAGTAAGTTAATCCATGTTTGCTTCCTTCCTATTCTTTCACATTTCATCTTCACGATATTGCCACAAGGCAAACAGAAACTATAAGAAGCTCTCTCTCTCTCGGCGGCTTTGCTTCAATCCAATGGCTGCAACTCACAATAGAAGAAATAATTCATTTCTTCTAATTGTTATATTTTTCTTTCTTACATTTCTTTAACTTTACATGTTTTAGCCATTAGACTGCGGCCATGCTGGGGCACCATCTTGTAAGGCTTAGTCGAATAAATTGACACCAGGACTTTTTCTTTTAAATTCTGATTCTTAATATATCAGAACATTTCACCAAACAGCTAAGTTAAACCATCTGTGGTTAAGCCACGGTCGGAACACACACACACACACACACACACCCTTCTTCTTTCAGCTTCCGTTTACCACGTTGACTCACAGGTCTTTTGGTTGCCCCGAAGCTATAATAGAAAAAAACATGCACGTGTTGAAGGTGCCACGTGGTGGCATTCAACCTGAAACCATGTCGTTGGAAAGCAAACTTCTTACCACACAGCCATGTCAACGCTTTAATTTTATTAGTATTGAATGAGATAGCAGTGCATTTCATGAAAGTGACACTGGGGTAAAATATACGAAGCCCAGTATACCCATAATTACTAACCGTCTTATAAGGGTAAACCAGGCACATGCATCACAACCATATGTGCGCAATACGGAGATCTCATATCAAGATAAACAGCGCATGACCTTGCAGGTGTGGCCCAGTTAGAATTCTGAGTTCAAATTCCGCCGAGGTCGACTTTGAATTTATCATTTCGAGGTTGATTAAATAAGTGCAAGTTACGCACTGTTGTCGATGTTATCGACTTAATCCCATCCCCCAAGCTGCCCTTGTGGCAAAGGTTCGAAATTATTAGTATTTGAAGGTATTAATTTATTTTCTTTTATTTCAGTTCCCGCAACTTTGAATTCTTCCACTCATAACTTTAACCTCTTTGATAAGCATGAAGATGAAGTCGAATACAAATTCTGGAAGTTTCTTCGAGATTTCGTTATTGGTGCAACGGTGAGGACGGGTACACCGAAGTTGGAAATGGCTGAAAAACTCCGAAGGTTGCGCATTAAATGCATTTTCGCATTTTTGATTTGTAATTCGATCTGGATGATCATCCTTGGATTCCTCTTCACAAACGTTACAACCGAAAGGTCTAAGTTTAATTTATTTGCTTCAGTCAGTGGCTCCCTCTACGGGATATCATTCGTCGTTCAAATTATTGGAATGACGGTACATCGAACGCAAGACACTATCGAACGTTTTATACGTAAATCGAACAGACACTCGAAGCGACCCGAATGGATAATTACAAAAGACGAAAAACCTGAAGCTGTAAAAAACGGAAGTAAAAAATAAATCAAAGAAAAAGACGAAAATAAAATGATAGAAGACAAATAAAAGAGAAGACCTCTTGGGAAAAAAATAGTATAAAATTTTAAAACAAATAAAAGCTCTTCGAAAATGCGGTGTGATAGGGACGGGAGGTGGCAACGCTCACATTTGCGGATAGACAGATATTTTATTCATTCAATAATAGAAATTGGGCTGCGCCCATGCTGGTGCACTTGCCTCCGAACATTTCGGTCGATCACATCAACCTTATTATTCGTTCCAGTCAGGTATTTATTTTAGAGATCTTCATTTGTTGGAAGACCAAATAAGGTATTTTAAAACGGTACCAGTTATTACAAGGGGAGCTTATGACTGCGAATCCAAATTTATAGGCACATTTTCGCATGCTTCCTTCAATTTTCATGCAAACACATAAATTATACAAATTCTGTTATTCTTTTATACGTTTTAGCGACGCGGTTGTGATCATGTATGTAGTGTGTATATATACGTGTCTGTGTGTGTGTGTAAGCATAATTATATAAGCATGCGTGAACATTGTATATTTGTATAGGTATGTATAAGCATAACCTATAGATATGTAGGAGTGCGTATGTGAGTACTTTTATATCATGAAGCTTGACAGTTAGGCATCAATATCGCTGCGCGACTTCCCTGTCTGTCTCGTGTATTTTGAATATATAAGTTTTCGACAACTCTTTTTTTATGAATATCGTAAGGCTGTGTGTGTTTGCGAGATTTCGAATACATACGTGTATGTCATATCGTTAATAAACATTATCTGATGTATAACTCAATAGACAATTGTGTTTTTTTATATAATAAGGCTGATATAAAGCATTTCCTGTGTGTTAGATGTGTGACTGCTACTGATGAGTTTAGAGCTCGATGTAGAGTATCATCATCCAGTCTACTTCCAGTAAAGTTATATGGTTACTACTGTACTTCGCAGTATTGCTAATTATAACATACAGAGCAAATGAGAAATTATGGTGCAGTTTAAATTATTTCTTCTCTTTATACATTTTACCATTGTGGTTATTGCACCTCTGCAGTGGGTGTTCTAACTTCATGTTGTGTTTTTCATATATATAATATGTATGTATATACTTTGGGTCATCCCATAAATAATGCGGTTTTTTCAATTGCACGAACTAAAAGTCGGAGGGAGGGGTAAGGGATACACTACCTGCATCAACTTGCTATAAAAGTAGGTAGTAATTGTACTTATTGTTAGTGTAAGTTTTGAAGAGTGCAATACGATTTCAACAGTTGCCTTCAATAAAGACAACAACGCAATGGAAAGTGCGAGGAATATCACTGCAGTATATGGGGATCGGACAGTAAGTGTAAGCCAGTGTCAAAGGCGGTTCCAGGCATTTTGAGCCTAAAACTACAGCTTAGAAGATGAGCCTCGTCTTGGATGATCTGTAGAGCCATTTTTGGACTGAATAGTGACTGGTAACGAGAAATGGGTTCTTTATAAAAATGTCAAGTGCCGAAAACACTGGATAGGGGAAAGGAGAAACACCGGCACTCCAGGCTGAAGAAGGTCTTCACCCACGTCAGGTGTTCTTATCTGTTTGGTGGGATATGAAAAGTTTAGTCCACTTTGAACTTTTAAAACCAAACCAAACGTTAGCAAAGATCTACTTCGAGCAGCTTGAGTGGCTTAAGTCAGTGCTAGAAGGAAAACGACCATCTTTGGTTTCAAGACGAAAGGTGTTCTTCCATAATGATCGGCCACGTACAGCGAGGGTGACATTCCGAAGGCTGGAGCAGTTTGAATGAAAAACGATGCCCCACCACCGTCATTTTCACCGGACATTGCCCCATCTTATTATCATTTATTTTGCAGTCTTCAAAATCATTTGGACAGAAAAAATATGAATTCTGTAGACGAGGTCAGAACAGTACTGAAAGAGCATTTTTCGTAACGGACAATTGAATTTTGTAAGAGAGGCCTTGCAAGTCTACCAGATAGATAGAAGAGCATAGTATAAAATGAAGAAGAGTATATTTTAGATTAAAAAAGGACTTAGTTTATCTTAATTCCGAAAAAACTAAAAGAAGTATAAAAGAACCGCATCATTTATGGAATGACCCAATGTATTATATATATAATATGCACAGTTGTATGTGTATGGATAATTTTTAAGTTTATATAAGCACGCTGATAAAATTGCTTTCAATTGCGAACCTAATATATGATCAGTTTCCAGACGAAACCAAATATGTCCCGTGGGGACTTTTTGCGAATGGTGCTTCTGTAAGATGGCCGCATATTTAATCTCGAGAGCCAACAAATGATTTATATCGATTGAAATTACACCCGCGAAGAAAAGAAATGGTGTTACTATTATTTCTTGTTACAGCGGAAGTGGAAATCATGGAATTCTACTTCACATTACACTGATTTAGATTGCAAACACAATACTTTGTTGATAGAATACATACATTTCAGCCTACACTCTGTGGAGACAAATTCAAATCATTGCTCTGGAAAACAATAGTTGATACTATATATTGTATAGAAAGAGGTCAACATATGCATATTAAATATATATATATATATACACTACATACCTTTTACCGAAGTGAAATATATGCGTTATCAGTAGTTTCATTAACCATTTTACAGGCGGGTTTTATAGATAGGATGGTTATCGTTATCGTAAGCGCTCTCGACAAAACGATAGACATTTAAGAAGTTTCATGCAACTATATATTTACAATACATTTATTTATTATTCATATATTACGAAAGTGTGTGTGTGTGTGTTGTGGGGTACGAGATATATATACATATATATATATATATATATATATATATATATATAT
>NC_068989.1:4407427-4407853 GCF_001194135.2 Octopus bimaculoides
TTCCGATCTATATATGTGTGTGTGTAGTACTTAGACTCTCAAAGAAATCTATCTAATGCAAATTTAGTCAATCTCTGTGATATTTAATCAACGGGAGTGCGCAATATTTCAGCACAAAATCGAACCTATAAATTTGCCTATGTTAAACTATTAGTTTATTAATCATTATGATAAGGTTCTGTTTTGTTCTCGGAACTATTACTCTTCGAACTCCTTATAGAAGCAGTCAATTATATTTTAAAATATATATATATATATATATATATATACATATATATATATATATATATATATATCATTTAACACGAATTTCATCGTGGGGCCTCCAATACTTTCTGCGACTAGTTAACGTTTCAGATGGTGTTGAAGTTTCTACAAAATGCATAACAGATTATGAGTGGATGTTAAATAAACCAGCAGGATTTA
>NC_068989.1:4407863-4410730 GCF_001194135.2 Octopus bimaculoides
ATATATATATATATATATATATATATAATATTGGGATGAGAGTTTCGTGTGTTAGCATTGATCAGACATTATTAAGTTTGCTAACAAGGTGACATGCTGGCAGAAACGTTTGCACTCCGGGTGAAATGCTTAGTGGTGTTTCATGTCTTTACGTTCTGAGTTCAAATTATGCCGAGGTCGACTTTGCCTTTCATCCTTTCGGGGTCGATAAATTAAATACCAGTTGCGTACTGAGGTCGATCTAATCGACTGGCCCCCTCCCCCAAAATTTTGGGTTTTGTGCCTAGAGTAGAAAAGATAATTAATTTTGCTAAGAGTTAACACACGAAACTTTCAATCTTTCAGTTACGCTGTAACCTCTGCTAAACGTTAATAAAACGTTAATACATAATAAATTAGGTTTATTATTATAGTTTTATACCTTTCTTTTACATATTTTAATCTTATTTGAAATTCATCATATTTACATGAACAACAGAAACGTGTGTATTACAAACATCCTTCTTACTACGAATCTCTTTTTTACTGTCAGATAGATCAGTGTCTGCTAAACACACACATAATTTAGTCGTCGCTCAACCTCTCGAAAATAGCAGCGAAAACTCTCCCAAATCACACCCCAAAAATAAAGCTGGTCTTGAACAATGTAGCTTCTTATATACAATCGACGGGATTGTCACGACTGGAATGCCTTTCATTACATTTCTGGAATTCTGTTATTTATTTAAGTTCTTTTTTACGTTCTAAATTTAAATCGCGTCGAGTCACCTTTTGGTTCAAAATCTGTGGGTCGTTAAAATAATTCCCAGTTAAACATTTGGGCCAATTTAAACGCGGTCAGTCCTCTAAATGTGAAAAAATACCTCATGGTTATGATGGGGATGGTGTCTGTCTCGGGAAATTCAGGATTAGCTTTTGTTACTTTTGTTGTTATTGTTTTTAATCTGAGACATTTTCACCATAAAAGCTGGAGTTTTTTCTTAACATATTCCAAGTACTTGTTACTTAATCAATGTAACCATGAAACTTTGACAAATATTAATAACAATATTCTATATATTATTTCAATGAAAGAAAAAAGAAGATAAAAACAATAAAAATGTTGAACATGAAATTGCTTTGGTTTTATTATTTTGCGTCGGAGAAAGCGAAGAACTGGTGGAATCGTCAGCACGCCGGACAAAATGCTTAGCGGCATTTCGTACACCTTTAGGCTCTGAGTTCAAATTCCGTTGGAATCAGCTGTACTTTTCATCATTTCGGAGTCGATGTAATTGACTTACCCATCCCTCGAAAGTGCTGGCCCTGTGCCAAAATTTGTCTCCATAGTTATACTAAGGCATCAATATAGAGTGGCTGATTCTGCATGAGTAAAGATAAGCGAGTTCGTGATAAACGGAAAGGTTAGCAGATGTAGAATGCTGTGGAGGCGCGTGGTTTGGTGGTTAGGGTGTCAGCATCATGATCGTAAGATTGTGGTTTCGATTCCTGGACCGGGCGACGCGTTGTGTTCTTGAGCAAAACACTTCATTTCACGTTGCTCCAGAGCAAAATGCAGCGAGCTGGCAGAAACGTTAGCACGCCGGGGGAAATGCTTAGCGGTATTTCGTCTGCCGTTACGTTCTGAGTTCAAATTCCGCCGAGGTCGACTTTGCCTTTCATCCTCTCGTCAGAGGTATGTTTTTTCTTGTTATCGTCCACTAAATTTATTCGATTCTATAGATTAATGAAGGAAAAGTTGTCTGAATCGAATTTAATGATTTCTTAATACATTTTCTTTCATCCCTATGATTTGGAATTTAATTATAAAACCCAGATTTACAATATTGATTTGATATTAGGACACAAGATTACAAATTTGTGCTGGAAAGAACATGAAAAATAGTCCACGAGGTTTATGATACTTATTTTCTGAAAGAAATTAAAGAAAAATCGAAACTTGGATTTCTACTCAAAACATAATCTTCCACGAAAAATACTAGTTACAAAAATTTATAAAACATTAAGGCATTTTATAGCATTCATAAATTTTAATCAAAGTGATATTTTCTCAGTCGTATCTATTATGTATATATTTCATATCCTCAATCAGTTATCTTTATTCTTTTTGATTCACCCAAAACGGTAGTTTGCGACCGTACGTGCTTTCAGCTAATTTCCGTAATAAGTAATCCAAACGAAAAGCAGTTAAGCCGATTAGCTGAATGACAAGCGTGAAGCCGTACAGGGCGCCACTGATCACACCGTAAACGTTTAGCCTTGACAAAGGAGATGAAATGCCAATATAAAACGCAGACAGCATCGCCAGCCACAAAACATTGGTGACAACCATACCGCACCAAGCGTAGTTTCGTAATCGTTTTAATCGCTCCCCAAGTTCAGCCTTCGCTAACCCCAGGTTAACATCATTGCCTAAAAGTGTAGATCGAAGGTTTTGCCAAAATTCATGTTCTTTCTGTTGCAATTCATTGCCTTCCTCTAATGAGAACAGATTTCCGATGACGTAAGAACTGTTCTTGGTTTCTGCATTCTTTTCTCCTGTTGATGATGGAGCTGGCATCGTTTTATTCGAAGCAGTTTTGGTTGATGTCGTATTAATGAACACATCGGCAGTGCGGCAAAAGAAAATAATAAAATAGTACATGAAAGTGATTTTTAAAACGGCAAATTAAGTTAAATGATTATCATAACAATTGGCGTCTACTTCCTTATTTGGTGACAAATATTAAATAATCTAAATGTTAAGGATTTCTCCCTTTCTCTCTCTCACTCACTCATTCACTCACTTTCTCCCTGTCTCCATATACACATATATGTATATTGTTATATATGCATATATATATATATATATATATATATATATATAT
>NC_068989.1:4412081-4418750 GCF_001194135.2 Octopus bimaculoides
ATATATATATATATATTTATAAATATATATAAATATATATACATATATATGTATATATATATAGGAAATGTTACATATAAATATAAACTTATATAAGACATGGATGACTTTTAACTTGCAACATAAACACTTCTAAATGTTTTACTATCTTTTATTTTTGTCAACATAAGACTGATGAAAATCGATCTTGACTTCAGTACGATCCGAAACCAGAAGTTATGGGACGCAAGTGAGAATTGCAATGTATTTCTGTCCAATGATCTACCGAATTTTCTGCGTTACCGACCTTTGTGATTATCATAATAGAAATGTAGAAGAATACTTACACAAAATATGGTTCTGATTTGATTTTATATCTAATGTATCACATGTAGCTTTGTGTCTTTTACGCCTCATGCACCGAAAGACGCTAGGCTTCTTCGGTCTTTTGGGCTGTTGCTGTAAAGAAAAGCGAGAGAGAAAAAAAAATAAACGGTTATTTTAAAGTGCTGCTGCTACTGGCAGTGTTGAATTTCGTAGGTCGAGACGCTGGTTTTCGGCCTTCAAAACCTTTACAGTTATGACACAAACGAGCAGAACAAGTTCACAGTTTATTAATACTACTGCTATGACCACGTCCCTCCACCATCAAAAGCAACTCCACAAATATTGCCATCGCTTCAAACTACTACTAATACCAGCACCAACACCACCAGCACCACCACCACCAGCACCACCACCTGTACTTCAGCCTTCAGCATAAATGCCAACTCTTGTGTTGGGTTAACCGTAGCGATAAATAAATGTTTGCCAGTCTCATCTCCCTTTTCCCCCATTTCAAACAAGCTAGAGGTATGAATGCCTTTGAGTGGGGGCGGCAGGTTAAGAAGGACAAACATAAGAGTTTCACCATTCGACAATGATAATGTCAACATATTTGCCATGATGGTCATGATCCTCATCCTCATCATCATCATCATCATCATCACCAACACCGTGACAACATCGCCCCCTGCACCACTATCCCACCAACAACAACACTGCCAACACTACCTCCACCGCCACCGCCGCCACCACCTCCACCACCTCCACCATCACCATCATCATCACCATCATCACCATCATCGTCATCATCATCACCATCGCCACCACCAACATAGTCACAACATCGCCCCCTGCACCACTGTCCCACCAACACTACCATTACTACCTCTACCGCCACCACCACCTCTGCCTCCACCATCATTGTCATCATCATCATTATCATCATGACTCTTCCCCGAAGGAATCTCAACTAATATTTGGCAACAGCAGTTAAATGTTCTTCAAGTAACACCTGCCGACGTATCAGAAAGTGTAAACACACGAATTATAGATAAAAAGAACAGTCGAGATAGCCACGGATGGAAATTCATTGTTAACAGTTTTGTACGATCGCAGTTGACATGGCCCCAAGCAACAACAACTTGAGGCCACTAGCTCACCTATACCATTAGCAAAAGGAATAATAATTACGATTAACATATAACAACAACAACAACAACAACAATAATAATAATAATAATAATAATAATAATAATAATAATAATAATAATAATAATGGTTTCAAATTTTAGCACAAGGCCAGCAATTTCGAGGGAGGTGTAAGTTGACAACCAAAAGAATAAAAGGCTAAGTTGACCTCGGTGGAATTTGAGCTCAAAACGTTAAGACAGAAAAAAATATCGCTATGCATTTTGTCCAACACGCTAAAGATTCTGCCGAATCGCCATCTTAATTCATCACTTTAATAATCCTTTCGCCTATCGGCACAAGGCCTGAAATTTGAGCGAGGGACTAGTTGATTGCATTGATTCTGGTACTCAACTGGTATTTATTTCACCGACCCCCACGACCGATCCCTTAACTCACTACTTTAATAACAAAAGCAATATAATAATACTTTCCTCTTACAACTTATTTTCGTATAACAATCTATCAACAAGGAGCCTTTGTGTCATCACTTATCCATCAAGAAATAACAAGAAAATTCCCTAAAATGACGTCACACAAATGTTAAAACATGTAGCATATTTTAATCAACAGAGACCCTGATAAAAAAAAAAAGAGGATGGGCAACGCATCAATGCTTTTCATCACAAAAAGTCTGATCAATCAGAACAGACCTAGTATTAAATAAGACTACTAAAACAATCGTGTAGGGTTAAAAAATGGTTATGTTTACCGAGTCTCTGGTTCCCCAGCTTTGGTCCACTATATTTGAGATACTGTAAATTGGCAGCAGAATATGCATCGCAGGAAATATGAAGACGTAAGCTAAACCGTAGAAGACCATATAACTTTCAGATGGATGCATTGAAGCTGCGTAAATGAAACTCACTGTTATCAACATTATGATATAATGCTGTTGGAAGTGAAACCGTTCGGCCATGATATCTAAAAATAAAGAAATTCACAGATAGACAGATAGACAGACAGACGTGTGTGTGTGAATGTGAGTGCATGTCTGCTTTGGTAAAGATTTATGATTACAAAAGTGGAAAAGATAATTAATACATTAAACAAAGTATGTGTATTATATCAGAAGCTGACACTTGTTGAACAACTACTTTTAGTTTCGCGCTACCGATTATTCAAATAATCGTTAATATATAAACGAAAGCATTCACAGACACACCAAAGTATGATTAGTCGCTAACATTGCAAATTACATCAGACATTGATTTATTTAATTGTTATGTGCAAGTCACGTGATATATTCGTGTCTCTACGCATAAAATATTCTGATACATTCGTGTCTCCAGCGTGAGATATGTAAAATACACAAAACACGGAAAATGACAGTTGTTACAAGATTTGACAAATCCAATATGATGATAAATAACAATTTAAAGCACATGTGAAAATTTCTGAATAATTATCAAAGCAAGAGTTCGCCAATTCCGATTTTTTGTTCAAAATTGCACACTGTTGTAATCAGATATTATACTTCTTCCTCAGGTTAATATTCTTTTCTAATCTAGGCACAAGGCTCGAAATTTTGGGGGAAGGTCCAGTCGATTAGATCGACCCCAGTACGCAACTGGTTCTTAGGCATAAAACTATAAAAATAAACCCATTTTATTATGTAATACATTGTAATCAGGAAGATATTTTTATTAACATTTAGCAGTAGTAACAGCGTAACTCAAGGATTGAAAGTTTCGTGTGTTAACTCTTAGCAAACTTAATAATCTTTTCTACTCTAGGCATAAAGCTCGTAATTTTTGGGGAGGATGATAGTCAATTATATCAATCCCAGTATGCAACTGGTACTTAATTTATCGCCCCCGAAAGGAAGAAAGGCAAAGTCGACCTCGGCGGAATTTGAACTCAGAACGTAAAGACAGGCGAAATACCGCCAAGCATTTCGCCCGGCATGCTAACGTCTCTTATTTCTATACTGCCCACAAGGGGCTACACACAGAGGGGACAAGCAAGGACAGACAAAGGAATTAAGTCGATTATATCGACCCCAGTGCGTAACTGGTACTTATTTAATCGACCCCGAAATGATGAAAGGCAAAGTAGACCTCGGCAAAATTATATATATATATAATGTGCTGGTGTATGTCAGGTAACAGAGAGAGAGAGCAGGGTAACGCCATTCGTAGGAGAGGATGGGAAGGTGAAAGGGGAGAGGGAAGTATTGTATCAGAATAAACAGGGCCTATATAAATGTGTGTGCGAGTGTACATAGGTATGTATGAATGCAAATATATGTGTCTATGTGTACTTACCTATGATTATTCCTCTGACGATAGTTGCAGAGCCCCAAACAACCACCGCGAAGAATACACAACCCAATATAACCGTGAGGGCCAAAGTAAAATAGGTCTGCGCACGCGTACTCGCCTGCGTGCAAAACACTGAATAAACGAGTACAGTAACCGCCAACGGAATGGTAGTATACAGATATGGCACATCAAATACGAGGTCAAGTCCGGCTGTGATCATCACTACGGCAGTGCCCGGGGTAATGATATTATTTAGAAACATGTTAAGCATGTAGATCACGTAGCAAGCGCTGAAACAGGCGTTGTGCTGAATGAGTGAGACCAAGTTTCGAACGACCAGTACAGCGTTGGCTATGTCGGACAAAACCCAACGCCGACGCTGTTTCAAGAATTCTTCAAATGTATCCGGGCAATAAGTGTTGTTGCGGGCGAAGGACGAGTAACGCATATACCAGCCTTTAACCATTAACAGGGTAGCCATCCAACGGTCTTCACCTGAAATGCAACAAAATAATATTCGTAAGGGAGGGATACAAATCAAAGTCAATTTATTTTATCCTGCCAACCCAACTGACGTCTGCTGACTCACAAGGGATAAAATTTTTAAGACATGCAGTATTTGATCTGATAATCCAAGAAAAAACGAGCTAAATATGAAATAGTGTATTACTAACGTTTTACTATTTCTGTTAGTTAAGTTCTTATAACATATTATTGAGTCAACCCTATTGTAGAGCAAAATTGAAGAAAAAATAATGTTACCCAGTTTTAAATGATCGTTCATGTGCGTGGTTTTATTCTAGTAGATAAGGTTTTCTAGTTACTTAAAAGATGTTTTCTGAGTGCTGGTATTTCCTCAGATTTAATCTTAAGTAGACGTAGATAGATAGATAGATAGATAGATAGATAGATAGATAGATAGATAGATAGATAGATAGATAGATAGATAGATGGATAGATAGATAGATAGGCATGAATATATGTATACATATTCATATATATATATATATATATATATATATATATATATATATATATATATATATATATGTATATGTGTGTATGTATGTATATATTCTAATTTGAATGAGAAGTACTGACAAAGCACATACCTTGTATGTGTGTTCGATATTGTTTATATAAATACATATACACATACAACGCGAAAGACTGAGAAAGTGACAGACACACAGTCAAGCAGGCAGGAAGGCAGGAAGGCAGGCAAGCAGGGAAACAGTAGGTAGACAAACCAAGGGACTGAGAAATTGTTTTAGCCCTTTCCTTTTACCTGTGTCCTTCACATAAACTGCAAAAGGGGTTTTAGTTGGTTTGGTGTATTCGGTGAGAACCTGTTGAAGGGCTGTTGTTCTGTAGAGGCTGAAACAGCCGGGACAACACATCACCGAACCAATCACATTCTGAGCAGTCTTAATCATCCAGAAATCTGTAATGACAAAATTTAATAATCATTTACCTAATTCATCCAGTTGCCAATAACAATCCTTATTTAGGTTAACATAGCTAATGCAGTGATCCAAAAAACATATTTAGTCGATTACAATTTCAGCCCTCATAAAAAAAAAACGTTAACGCAAATGATTGTTGTTGGAGAATTAGGGTAATAATCCCGAAATATAAATGGATTTAAAATCTGTCTCAAACTGTATACCTTTACAAAATTTATTTCGATTTTAATCTATTTAGATTAAGGAATTGCCTCCCTTGCCATTCTCGGCAAGTCTGCACACGTTATAACACGCTTGATTCAATATATATACAAATATATAACCTGTGAGCATGAATGAATAAAAACACGACCATAAATCTACGCCTACGTTGTCCGACTGATCATGTGCACATCCGTATATATTTACACAAAATGCATTTGCTTCTGCAGTCAAACTCTACAGTCAAAAATACATGGATTCGCACATACAACACGCACAAAAATGCACATAGACATACGTACGAATAAATGCAATACTCAGGTGACTGTGTATTAAGAAGCTTGCTTCCCAACCACATGGTTCTAGGTTCAGTCCCACTGCGTAGAACTTTGGGTAAGTATCTTTGGCTATAGCCTCTGGATGACAAAAGCCTTGTGAGTGGATCCGGTTGACGGAAACTGAAAGAAGACCGTTGTGTGTGTGTGTGTGTGACTTTGTGTTTGTGTTTTACCCCCACCACTGCTTGACAACCGGTATTAGTGTGCTTACATCCCCATAACTTATCGGCTCGGCAAAAAATTCGACAGAATATACCCCAGGCTTAAAGATATAAAGGAAAGTGCTGGGGTCGAATCATTTCACTAAAAATTCATTCACAAGGAGCAATAGTCAAAGACACTTGTCCATGAAGTTGTGCACTGGGGTTGGACTCGAAATCTCATGGATTGCAAAGCAAGCTTCTCATTCATACACCCATGCTTGCGCCTAAAACCAATTCTAATAACCTTTTGCATATTCAAATATTTGATGCCACACCACCGGGCCAGTCCTCTTCCCTTGAGGATGTGTTCTGCCGCAGGCAGCTCCTATACGTTTGTCGTTATTGCACATCTGAAGTAATTCCAAAACGGCAGTGTCCTTAAACTCCATATCAGCATCAGTGGCCAGAATATAGACTTGACTCTCATCCACAACTTCATCTGTTGTTGCCGTCCATCTGTTCCAGAAAAACAACCGAAAAAGGAAATAGTGTAAGTTTTTCTGTTTGTTTGATTTTGTTTTTTTTTTTTTAATTTTTGGCAGGTTCGGCGCGTTCAGATCATCGACTTCACAAACAATTCATAGCATTAGATATATATACACACTCGTATAAGTATGACTCTCTCTATATATATATGCGTATATTTGTATATACATGTGTGTATATATATATATGTGTATGCGTGTGTATGTGTATGTATGTATAT
>NC_068989.1:4419093-4427232 GCF_001194135.2 Octopus bimaculoides
TGTGTGTGTGTGTGTGTGTGTGTGTGTGTGTGTGTGTGTGTGTGTGTGTGTGTGTGTGTGTGTGTGTGTGTGTTTGTGTGTGTATGTATATATTTCTGCTCATGTATTTTCTATACTTCATATGCTCGTGTTAAATGAATAAGTAGCAGAAATCGGCTAATTAAACAACTTCCTCAATTTACTCAACGTTAAAAGCTAAACGTTCTTGAATTTCTAGAATGTAATTCGATATTTATATAAACATTTACACACTTGTTTATTTAATGATAGGCACAAGAGATCAAACACGTCAGTTGTTTCCAATATAGCAAGAAGGTGTCAGTGTTGAAGGAAAAGACTTGTTCAAATAGTTATGTCATAACGAAAAGACCAAAGAAATTCTAGGAGGTATATTTACATATGCCAATTAAAAATATATGTTTATGTTTGTGTGTATATATGTATAGCGATAGCTAGATAGATAGATAGATAGATAGATAGATAGATAGATAGATAGATAGATAGATAGATAGATAGATAGATAGACAAGTTGGCAGGTAGATAGACAGGTACATACATACATACATACATACATACATACATACATACATACATACATACATACATACATATATATCCAATCCATGACTGGAACTGTAAAAATCTGTAAAACTTTCCTGAAGTTTATCATTTAGATATATATGAGCATGTCTAGATATGTAACTATATGCATGAGAATACATATATGAAAAATACACGTACATACATCCATCCATCCATCCATCCATACATACATACATACATACATACATACATACATACATAAAAACAAAAATACCCTTTTGTTGATGTTGAAATTCCAATGAAGGAACCTTAGATCTCGGTTCGCAAGAAATCTTGAAATAAACTGAATAATGACATACATGCATACATACATACATACATACATACATACATACATGCATATTCAGCAAGAGATACAGAGATATGGAGCCATCCAACTCTTTGTAACTCAATGTAACTAAATGTAAACTGGAAAACAACAATTTGTAAACATTTTGTTGCAGTATCCAGTAGGGTTAATGTGTAAATTACGGGTATTTGTTGGCTTGCTGTGCTAAACTAAACTCTTCTCATATATCTAAAAATTTAAATAAGCTTCCGTAAGAGAAATAATCTGTTCTATTACTCAAGAGGATTAGTCTTTCAAATATTTAACGTTTTGAAACATAAACACTGCATTTATTTCTACCAATTGCAGACGACAATACTAAATTTATTTGAAAAATCTGCCAATGTTTTTCATCTCATCTTTATTTTTATGCTTATCTTTTTAGTTAACTTGATACTAACACAATACACGCTTCATATTTACCTTGCATTTGGTGTGTTTTCTTGATGCGGTTCTCCACGTGTTTTCTCTGGATATGATGCTGTATCTGTTCTGTCCTTGAAAGTATCGTCAGAACATCTGGGACGTTGAGTAGAAACCTTAGTAATCTCTGCATATGGGACTTCATCAAAGCTCATCCGACTTACCTTAGCTTTTGGAAGTGACGTTACAATACTCTCCAAGAGGGGCAGTGGAGAAGGGCTCCACTTTTTCGTGGTCTTTGTTGTGAGAGACATTTTGGTTTTTACATCGGTTCCTAGTATTGATGAATTGTTTATGTTTCCAAGTGACGAAATAGAAGAGATATCAGAAAACGAGTCGGAATCAGAAGAATGTTTGTCTGATATACTTGGTTTTGTTCGGTGCATTATATTTGACATAATTGCTTGCTTTTTATTCGTTTTCTCGAACACTGCATCTTTTGCAGCTGCTTCGTCGGTGGAGTCTGTGGTTTGGAATGCAAGATTTATATACCCCCTTGAATGTTGTTGTGGAATGCTCGGTACATTCAGTTCCGCCATATTATCTATTTGGTCATCACTAACAAACGAAGATGCTGTTGATGATGTCTTTAATTCAGACACCTCAGCTTCTATCCGATGTCCAGTTAGTCCAGTTTTACTGGGGAGAACATTTGCAGATGAAATTTCAACAGAACTCTGATTTGTGAAAAGTGTCGGATATCCAACTTTCTCGATATTGTGACCGAATATACTCGACCTTCGTACATTCGAATGAGTGTTGTCTTTCTTCACATGATTCTTGGAATGTCCAGCAGTATTGCTGTCCACGCAGCTCTTGGACTGATTCAAAGGTTCGTTTCCTACAAGAGAAGTGAGTTTTTGCACAAGGTCACTATTTTGCTTCTCTGTTGTCTTTTCTGTCTTATGTTCAATGATGGAATAAAATGTCCCCGTTTTCATTTCACATCTATTTACACCGGATGTCAACCGAAACTGCAATATGTACTGGAAATACATGGCTTGGCTCCATCGCTTTTTTGGTTTAATTTTTAACGGATCTTTGAAATGGATGAAAAATGGCATACCACCAGGAAGCTTCCAAGCGATCTGAATGCCATAAGGAGTCTCTACACAGATTCCATCAGAAATACTTAGGCTCAGTTTCTCTTGTGAAAGTTCTACGAGCTGCTGAGCGAATTCCTTAAGTGATGCCGACGTACAACCGTTGTCCATGAATATGTGTGCTTCCAGTATGACATCATTTAATTTTGAAGAAGTTGAAAGACCGCGGAGGCTCATTAGGAAACGTCCCATTTCATAGTCAGCTTCTCTGTACATTGTTGTGCAAATAAATATCCGACTTAATTTAGATTTACCTATCTCCGAGATTTTCTTTTCGGCTTCATTCTCGTACATCTTCAAATCTTTAATGCCAAGAATGAGATACTGATCGAAGAATATATTGTCCCATCCGTAAGAATGGAAAACTCCTTCGAATGGCATAAACAGGAATGGTGGTTTCGGGACCAGATCAGAGGTTTTTATCAAATAAGGATAACACCAGATTATGAATGCTACCACTGTAGCAAAAGCGATTGGGAGAAACGTCCTAAAATCTGCTTCTTCCTGAATGGCGAAGATTCGGGGCCCGAGAAGAGTGTGAGACAAAGCAACAGTTGCAGCGGTAGAGGCCACGGAAGGAATAACCAGCCCAAATGTAGTAACCGATAAGGCTAACGCCAAGCATGCCAATGCGTGGGAGAAGAGAGCTGAAGTAAAATTCAAAATTAATGGGAGTCCTGTCATCCATTTTAGTAATTGGTCAGTTCCTCGAATTAATTCAGGCAATATTTGACTGGAATCCACTGACTCTTTGGCGGTTATATGAAAGTGGATAGCAACACTGGATATTATAGAAGCTACTTTGATAGAAGCATAAAAAATACTTATCTTCTTCGGTTTTTCATCAGGAAAGCAGTTTGTCTTTAGAGCATATTTTCGCAATTGCGGCCACCACACTGAAAAAATATCAGTTAGAAATCATTATTAATCGACAATATCAACTTTGTCATCGTCATCATTATCATTATTATCACCACTTAAGATCATGTATGAATTTGGTGGCATATACACGAGAGATAACTTCGGTGGCGTGGAGAGGGGAGGCTGGTGTGCATGGGCGACTGTTTTTCTTCCATAAACAAGCTTACCCGGACTTGTACCTCGGAGGGTAACTTTCTATGTGTAATCCCATGGTCTTTACCTCCTAGACAATGTCTGTTGCTGTCTACTAAGATAATGTAATATGTGAAAACATAACACCACCAAGCGTAGTCTTGTTCTTTTCTTTTTCTTTGTACAATGTAATGTTTAAATGTGTTAATGCTCTGTCCCTGAGCTCGAACTATCAGAAATAGTTGTGGATTTACTGATCACACAGGTACACTGATAGTATTAGTACACACACACACACACACACACACACACACACACACACACACACACACACACACACACACACACACACACACACACACACACACACACACACATACACACACACACACACACACACACACTATCCAGGATGTCTGAAACGGTTATCAAATATTTTGATTTGAAATTCCACTAACCTCGATTCCATCTCCGATAGATGGTTAACATCAACAATTATCGAGTAATTAATCTGCTACAAATGTACTTCATGTTAAATTAGATTGTACACCACAAATACTATTAAAAGAATCATATAAACAACTTTACAATTCTCCTTCGTCTTAGACAAAAGAAGCTTCTACCAAGTGGAATAAGGTAGCAAACGATTAAACTTACCAATCGAAAGACCAATTAGTGTTGTCGAAATACAAATAGCTTGGTCACGTGTTATTATATCACGGATATAGAGAAGACAACCAATCACTGTTGGAAGCAATGATATAACCAACGCGGAAATAATTTTCCACAACATCTGGTGTCGATGTATTTGTTGATTATCAGGAAAAATTTCGAATTTCTGCTGCGAGTTGTTCTAGAAATATAAATAACGGTAACAGGAAGCGCCAATGAAGAGATAGGAAATGAATAATAACAATATAGTCATTTATAGTCTATAGAATAAACATAATACTGTTGCAAATAACGATACGCCGTTGGTTTGGTAACTGACAAATACGACTTCGTTAACATACGACACAATGTATAATTTTTAACATGTTAAATGTTCACGATAAAAGACGTAACATATGTAGCCTTAATGCATATGTTTACTTGAAATACAAAATACAGAGTATGGAAAAAAGAAAACAAACGAAAGAAACTATAGAAAAGTCTCATCTTCACAGCTGTTTCGAGTGTACCATTGTTTATGTCATAGCCACATTCATGCATAATAAAGACCCATGGTGTCTTAGGCGTATATAATAACAAAAATTCCTAGGAGTATATAATCTTCCAACAAAAATTCCATTGTTTGAAGATTATATACTCCTACGACATTATGGGTTTTTGTTATGTATGCACCTAGTTACGGCATAAGCTATGGTGCTCCCGAAATAGCTGTCAAGATAAGACTATTATACATCCCCTTCCATTTACTCGTTCCCGTACTCTGCATATTGTATTTCATGTAAATGTATGTATTAAGCTTATTTGTCTTTATCTGCCATTTCATTTACACACACACACACACACACACACACACGCACACACGCACACACATACACACACACACACAGATAGATATATAGGTAGATAGATAGATATGCATGAGAGGGCAGCACTCGCCATCAAAGTGACTCTGAGGAACAAATATACGAAGCCTAATATACCCATCATGACTACCCGTCTGATTATGTATGTGTGTTTGTGTGTGTAGATAGGCAGGCAGGTAGGTAGGTAGGTAGGTAGGTAGGTAGGTAGGTAGGTAGGTAGGTAGGTAGGTAGGTAGGTAGGTAGACAGGCAGGCAGTCAGGCAGTCAGGTAGCTTTTCACTTGTTTCAGTCATTAGACTGCGGCCATGCTGGGGCATCAACCTTAGGACTTTTAGTCGAATGAATTGACCACAGTACTTTTATCTTTCAAGCTTGGTATTTATTCTATTGGTCTCTTTTGCTGAAACGCTAAGTTACGGGGGATGTGATCACACCAACACTGGTTATCAAATGGTGGGGCGGGAAAACACAGACACGAATACACACAAACACACACATACACACATACAGACACATATACATACATACACGCACACACACACACTCACACACATACACACACACACACACACACACGAAGGACTTTTAAGTTGCCGTCAACCAAATCCACCCAGAAGGTTCTGGTCGGCCCGGGACTATGGTTGAAGACATTTCCCCAAAATGCCACGAGGTAGGACTGACCCCGGAACCATGAGGTTGGGAAGTAAACTTCTTATTTCTTTACTGCCCACAAAGGGGCTACACACAGAGGGGACAAACAAGGACAGACAAACAGATTAAGTTAATTATATCGACCCCAGTTTGTAACTGGTACTTAATTTATCGACCCCGAAAGGATGAAAGGCAAAGTCGACCTTGGCGGAATTTGAACTCAGAACGTAACGGCAGACGAAATACCGCTAAGCATTTCGCCTGGTGTGCTAACGTTTCTGCCAGCTCGTCGCCTTTGCTGTATGGTAAACTTCTTACCATACAGCCACACCTGCCCCTATGTGTGTAAACGTTATTCAATTTCCTAGGCTTTTTGCTTGCGTCTCCAGGAGGAGAAGAGAAGTTGAAATGCCTTAGATTATATGTGACAACAGGTAAGAATAATTATTATCTTAATTATATCTACCAAAAATACAATCTGTAATATACATTGTATTTTGGGTGTAACTATTAAATCTATTACGTAGACCCTACATAATACAATCTACAACGTACATTGTAATTTGGGTGTAACTATTAAGTCTATTACTATTAAATCTATTAATAGAATTATGTAGACTTTACATAATAGAATTAACAGCTGCCCCCATCAAATAAAAAGCCAGACTAGTGTTTCGTTAGTGGATAGATAGATAGATAGATAGATAGATTGATTGATTGATTGATAGTATCATGGTGTTATTTGAAGTTAAACAACTAAATGTATGTCCGGCGTGATATCTCTGATATCCACCATTCATAGTTTAGCGTCTGTATTTAGCATTGTGCCCTTAATTATAATTGCATTGTATACTATTATAAATCTCTCTCTCTCTCTCTCTCAATATATATATATATATATATATATATTATATTCTGGTGTTGGATAAATAATTTAACGAAGCGGGGTGCAAGGAAAGTATTCACACGACGCAATACGATTACTGTTACACGAGGCTAAACGCTCTCTGTCAACTGCTCACAATCAATTACTTCTACCAACTCGACAGTTCTTTATCTTATTGAAATGCGTCAATCCACTTTTAGTCACATGGGGATGGTCGGAATCCTTCCACAACAGTATATATATATATATATATATACATATACATATATATATATATATCTTTTCCAGGAGGCACCTAAAATATGCTAATGGTTTCCTACAGAAGCAGATGCCGGAATATTTTATATTCTGCAGGAGGTCACAGTATATTTAATCAGCCCAATACTTGGTTGCTAAGCTTCTTTTTTTTTTTATTAACAATGGGAGGTTGAAGGGCAAAATACTGAGCGCAAGGGAGATTTGAACTGAGAAAGTAAGTGACACAACTAAATATTGCCAGTCGTTTTTTGTTCTAACGATTCTGCCATTACACCTTATGTACAAGGAAACTAAAACATCTACCTTCAATTTAAAAAGTTCCTGTAGAAGAATCGGAATGATAAGAACTCCGTTTAAAAGCGGAATTAAAATATAGACCGGAAGTACAGGAGCTACAGTGGCAGCAAAAAATACGAGACATGCTCCCTCGATCACGTGACAGGAAATACCCTTGAAAGAAAAAACAATATAGTAACATATTAGACATATCGACACATGTATATGTATGTATGTGTGCGTGTGCATTTGCGAACGTGCATGTGTGTGTTTGTGCATGTATTTGTGTTTGTGCGTGTATGTGGATGCTTGTGTCTGATTGTTTCTGTGCGCATTTGCCTCTGTGTGTGTGTGTGTGTGTGTGTGTGTGCGTATGCGTTTGTGTGAGATTGTATGTGTTTTAATGTGCGTGTGTGTCTGTGTGTGTGTGTGAACGTGTTTGTGAGTGTCTGCATGATTGTGTGCATGTGTGTGTATGTATATGTGCTTGTGTCTGTGTGTGCATGTGTGTGTTTTATGTGCTTGTGTCTATGTGTGCATGTGTGTGTTTTATGTGCTTGTGTCTGTGTGTGCATGTGTGTGTTTTATGTGCTTGTGTCTGTGTGTGCATGTGTGTGTTTGCTTATATGTGTTCATATATGTTTGTATATAAGTGTCTGCGTGTGTGTGTGTACTTCCATGAGTTTGTATATGTTTTGTATGCGTGTGTGCATATTTGTGTGTGTGTGTGTGTGTGTGTGTGAAGAAGAGGAGGGGAAAGCAGTGTGATTAGGAAGGTCGATGAAAATGGTTTCTTACCACAATTAAACTTATCGGTCTTGGACATTGCGAGTCTTTGGATTTCTTTAGAAACGGTACATTCCAGAGGATTTGTAGAAGACTGGCAACGCTGGGGCTTACTGTGAGGCTTAATAACATCAAATACCTGCAGCAAAAGATGAAAAATTTCCACATTATACGATGTTAATTGCTCTCTCTCTCTCTCTCTCTCTCTCTCTCTCTCTCTCTCTCTCTCTCTCTCTC
>NC_068989.1:4427805-4428923 GCF_001194135.2 Octopus bimaculoides
TGTGTGTGTGTGTGTGTGTGTGTGTGTGTTTGCGTCAATGTTTGTCCTCACCGCCACCGCTTGACAGCCGGTGTAGTTCTGTTTACGTCTCCGTAACTTAGCACTTTGGTAAAACTAGTTGATAAGTACCATGCTTTAAAAAACAATAAGTATTACAGTCAATTCATTCGACTAAAAATTCTTCAAGACACTGTTCGCATGTATAAAGAAAGGTGAAGCCCTATGCAGCCAACAATAACTATGGTGTTATTATGTAGCTCAGTGCTTCTCAAACCATCTGATATGGCGTACCGGCAGTTTTTTTTTTTTTCTTTTTTTTTTTCCAGTGTGCCAGAGTCCGGTAATATTTCTTAGTAATATTAATCCATACCAGAAGCAATATATATAACGAATATAATAAAAGTTGACTATTTTTATCTTATATCTATTTTGTATACAAATAATACAATATTACATTAGCGTTTTATAATGTTTCTTTTCTGCAAACTCGCCTCGTACCGGCAGCTGATGGCTTGCGTACCGGCACAGTGGCACTGATATAGGTCATTGACAGAGTTCTTCAATTAGCATGTGTACCATATTGTTTCTCTGTTAAATGCAGTATGCATGTACATACATGTGAAGTTAAATGCTTCCACCGATTCCTAGATATGGGTATTGTTCCTATACGTGTGTAGGATGGTAAATGTTTGTACCTGGTTGTTTGTATAACTTCACTATGATTTTATCAATCAAAATACTTTGGTTTCCTTACAAACATAAAACTATTCCTTTCTAATCAAACACTCGTCTACTTATACATTATTCCTCCTTCCTATTTATCTCTATCTATATATACACACGCATACAACACACACCCGCGCATATATATATACTTCCTCCCACCCACCTCTCCTCTCTTGCTGTGACACCTACTTCCTCTCTTCACTCCTACCCACCTTCTTCCTTCCACGCTCTCCCTTCATCGTTACCCCTCCTTCGTTACCTCAGCCTTACTCATTCCAACCCCACCATCCCCATACATCCCATCCCACCCCACCTCATCCCTTAGACCCCCACCCTTGCTTCCCCCACTCTCGCCTCCCCCACACACCAGCACCACCACACCACCACACCAC
>NC_068989.1:4429607-4431594 GCF_001194135.2 Octopus bimaculoides
ACATACATATATGAATGCGTATGTATGGTCAAAAAATAAAAAAGGAAATTAAAAACACGAGAATATTCATTAAACAGGATATATAGTCAAAATACGTGTTATAACAAAATATTTAATTCTTTATTGCCCACAGGGGGCTAAACATATACGGGACAAACACTGACAGACAAAGGGACTAAGTCGATTACATCGACCCCAGTGCGTAACTGGTACTTATTTAATCGACCCTTTCTTCCTGTTTCTTGAGTAAAGCTGCGATGGACTGGCGTCCCGTCCAGCTGGCGGGGGGACACACATACGCCATAGAAACCGGGAAACCGGGCCCATGAACCCGGTTAGGCTTTAAAAGGGCGAAAAAAAGGATGTATGTATATATATACATATATATACATACACATATTCGTATTTACCACTTTACATAATCACATACAATAAAAGTTCTCATAAATGTGTACGATTATGATTGACAGTCAGCCATACGAACAACTTTAACACTGTTGTGACGCAGGACAATAAGCAACCATTATGCTTCGGTAACGCTGTATTTAATTCAATCTCAAACTGCACACACGGCACGTGGGATTAATAGGGTTACGCATTAATACATACAATGAACATGAAAGGCAGCAGTTATAGGAAGCCTTACATAAAAGTAATATCCATATCCTGGTGTATACATTGAATGCAATGGCATGAAATTGGTATTTTCTGCAACGAATGGAGGAACTTTAATTTTTTTCTTGTTCATCGATAACTATAGTTCATCGATAACTATAGTGCCTACACTGCCTGCCGAAACAGTGTGCCCCTTATAGGTATGTATGTACACATACACATATATTCACATACCACGTCTTGTTTGTATATAGCAATCATTGTCAACTAAAGTTCAATAGCAGAGTAGACTGTCATGTTGATGTAATACACACACACACACACACACACACACACACACACACACATATAGTCTTCAGGAAACATACTCATGCATAGTCTTTTTCCATTCTTTTTTTTTTTTTTTTTTTTTTTTTTTTTTTTTGTATGCTGAGAGTTTCGCATCCAGGTCTAGGATTGTATGGTAGATCATAAACAAGGAGAAACCGTTTCCTGAGAAGCTCGCTACCCATACATAAAATATTGTTTTCTTCACTTTTCCGCACTAATGTATTTGGTATTTAATATTGCTGTTGTTGTTTAGCAAGTGCTGTCTGAGATGCTCTATGTGACATTCGAAACCTCTCTGCACTGATCTCGAGCCTTTACCTCCTTTATCTCTTCTTGTGTAAAACCTATCGATATCACAATTTTTGTTCAGATGTCCACTCGATGTTAGAATCTTGTGGGTTTTAATGTTTATGAAGTGGATATTCCTTGTACAGACCAGTCAAGTGTCCCAAATGTTGAAATCAGCACTGGGACTGCAAATGAATTGTTAGATATTGCCTTGTTGTAAGAGGAGACTTCCGACTGCCATATTTTTCTTAATCTAGCATACTTTTCTCGGGTCGTATGAATGTTCTTGTTGGCACTCCGTCGCTTACGACGTCGAGGGTTCCAGTTGACCCAATCAACGGAACAGGCTGCTCGTGAAATTAACGTGCAAGTGGCTGAGCACTCCACAGACACGTGTACCCTTAACGTAGTTCTCGGGGATATTCAGCGTGACACAGTGTGACAAGGCTGACCCTTTGAATTACAGGTACAACAGAAACAGGAAGTAAGAGTGAGAGAAAGTTGTGGTGAAAGAGTACAGCAGGGTTCGCCACCATCCCCTGCCGGAGCCTCGTGGAGCTTTTTTATGTGTTTTCGCTCAATAAACACTCAAAACGCCCGGTCTGGGAATCGAAACCGCGATCCTATGACCGCGAGTCCACTGCCCTAACCACTGGGCCATTGCGCCTCCACGGTCGTATGTATGTATGTATGTACATATATATATACATACATATATATATATATATATATATATATATATATATATACATAC
>NC_068989.1:4431621-4435425 GCF_001194135.2 Octopus bimaculoides
ATATATATATATATATATATATATATATATATATATATATATATATACATACTTATATCCATATATGTATATATACTCTATCTCTTCCTCTTCTCACCATCACACCCTCTCTCGTCATCTTCTCTCACACTCCCTCTCTTTCACCCCTCTTTTCCTCCTGTTTTCTCCCCTCCATCTTCTTTTTTCTCTTTCACGTACATACACATACATACTCACACTCACACACACACACACACACACACAAACACACACACACATACAAACAGATATGTTACTATCCTCTATTCTGATTCTCACGTTCTCTCTCACTTTCTTTCTCTCTTACTCTCTCTCTCTCTTCTCTCTTTCTTTATCTCTTTATCCCTATCACTCTCTCAGCGCCTTTCTCTTGCAGCAACACCAACAACAAACAGGTTGATTGAGTTGAAATAGGTCTCATTCATAGACAAACACATCAAATACATATTCGCGTTGGAATGCTTTCAGCTGCTAAATATTATTATGGCCGATATAGAAATTGCTTTGAAGTGGTTTGCACAGGGACAGAAAAGAAAATATAGCTTCATTGTATAAGCGAAAAGAATCTAAACATTCGCTGCTAACATCAATGTTGCTTTGCATAACTCAAGGAAGAGAGATGCTATCGGAAGTTGCTGACATTGTAGTGATTTTCCGACAACTGATATCAGAAACAAATGGCCCTCCGGCGCCATATGTATATATATTCGCGCCCTCCTTACAACATTAAGAGTATTTTAACTCTTATTTCTAGGAATGTAGGTGCTTCGGCACCCTTAGTCACACTTAGTGGCGATTACATATATATACACAAGTATACTATTCTTGAATTCAAATTCAAATTTGACGACTATCTTATCATGTTTGAACCTCAAGAGTACCAACGAATTTGAATCAAACCGTGTTGATCCATATATATATATATATATATATAACGTGAGAGAGTTAGGGGTTGGGGGTACAACCCACTAAGGGATAGTATCTATCCAGTAAACTGCTGGGAGGGTACCCAATTATTGCTACGCTAGTGCTATACTAGGTGCAATGAATGGGAGATATATATAAACAGACTCAAATAGACCTACACATGTTTCTATTGCATCGATTAGTAATCGTTGCAATTACAACCTTACTATAATACCGGTGCAGTTTCTTCAGGGTCTTCACCTTGATATCCTTTGATTTAACTGTTTAAAGTGTTGTATACATACATATATAACAAGAATACTATATGCATGTATGAACTGTAGGTTAGTTAAAATGTTTTTGTGACATATTTTAACTTCTAAAAGCAAATTCACTGCAGAAAGATTTTTTTTCTCCGCGGTAACTGGAGTGAATTTGCCTTCAGGAGTTTAAATATGTCACAAACATATTTTAATTAACCTAAAGTTCGTTTACTATTAATCACTCTTTGGCGCTGATGCCGTTATATATATAGTTATATATATATATATGTTTAGTGGTACGAGAAATAGTGGTGGATCCCAGCCTGATATTCAACGATTTTGCTACAAGTAACATCGGGAGATTGGGCTTTGGTATACGTTGCAGATAAGGCTAAAAACAAGGACAGGCGATCGATTCAGTTCTAAAAATCCTGATACGACACGTAACATTTTAAATGGTTAAATATCTTCGATTATCGATCGACTATTTATGATGTTTATAACTTCACCCGTACTTTTTTCTGTCGACTCTTGATGGAGGTAAAGCATGAAAAGATTTCAATTCAAATTGTAAAGGCGGGAAACACTAGAATATTTTGACCGTGAATTACTGTTTCTGCTACGAAAGTAGTTTGCAAGAAACTCAGTTATATGAACTAATGAAATGTAACATAGAAACTTACCCCGTGACTCTATCAACTTCCGGTTGCCGAAGTGTTTCAAAACACCATATCATAGATATTTTCTCAATTGTTAATGAAATCGACATACAAATAAATATAAAGAAAGTGATGCACACCTGCCAAGAAATAAAATAAAAATAAGAACATGTTAATACTTATAGAGTTATGTGCCTCCTTTCAAGGTACAGAACATTTAACTAAACTGAGATGCAAATATGCTAAAAGAATACCATACTTATGGTACACTGAATACATATATATGTGGGAAAGACAGAAACTGCAAGGGTATGTTGTTGTTGTTGGCAACAGGGAGTAAGAGTGAGAGAAAGTTATGGTGGAAGAGTACAGCAGGGTTCGCCACCATCCCCTGCCGGAGCCTCGTGGAGCTTTTAGGTGTTTTCGCTCAATAAACACTCACAACGTCCGGTCTGGGAATCGAAACCACGATCCTATGACCACGAGTCCGCTGCCCTAACCACTGGGCCATTGCGCCTTCACGCAAAGGCGTGTATGCTTTATTAAAACACGACAGTTTGATCTTTGTTTCATTAGGGCTTTTCGTGTTTCTACATAAGACCCTTATGATTTGTTCACAATATTAAAGTTTCTAAATTCGTTGTCATTTCCTGATTATCTCTGACACGTCATCAGGACATGAAGCATTGTCGTACTATCGCTTTTATATCAGGCAACATTAACAGCTTTTAACTGACAGAATCTGACTGCCACAGCTCCAAGTCGTCAATCAAGTGTCTTGGCCTTTCTGGTTACACCTCATCAATCCTGTGCTTAAAATTGAAATCATGGGGAAGCAGCAATATTTGGTTACTATGTTATGATAAACATATTCACTCTAGATTTATAATAGGTGCTCTCGTTTTCCATAGTAGAGAAATTTAGAAACTCAAATAATATGCATATGTGTGTGCGTGTATGTATGTATGTATGTATGTATGTATGTATGTATAAATGTGAATCCAGTATCCAGTTTTGGGAGTGCAAATACGCTTAAAATCTATCGAATACTCTGCCCCTGAAACGGCAGTAAGAGGACTACCACCAACAGTTTGTCTAAACGGGATTAATTTTTTGATTATTCACATGTTTTTTGAAAAATGCAATCTCAACGCCACCATTTTTCTTTATTCGCTCCTTTCGTAAGACTTTATTTTATTCACCTTTTCGTAAGGACATATTTGTTCTTGTGGAGGCGCGTGGCTTAGTGGTTAGGGTGTCAGCACCATGACCGTGTGATTGTGGTTTCGATTCCTGGACCGGGCGACGCGTTGTCCTCTTGAGCAAAACACTTCATTTCACGTTTCTCCAGTCCACTCTGCTGGCAAAAATGAGTAACGCTGCGATGGACAGGCGTCCTGTCCAGCTGGGAAACGCATACACCATTGAAACCGAGAAACTGAGCCCATGAGCCTGGCTAGGTTTTAAAAGGGCGCATTTATTTTATTTTATTTATATTTATTCTTAAATAATTTTTACAACGCCGTCCTACAACGCCTTTTGATACGATTGCAATTCTAAATGCCTCTCTATATATCTTTATCCGTTTATACTTTTATACGTCTACACTTTTATGACTTAATTCCATTCGCCCATTTATATATGCATATTAGTTTTTTTGTATGTTTATGCATTCATAGATTTTTAAGATGTTTTAATATTCAAAAGATTGACACATTTGTACATTTAAAAAGTGTTATAAATTGTTTCATGGCGAATACACATTTATATAACTTGTTGAACCTGTCCAAATTCTTTTTAACATATTCTATATCTTGCGTCTTTTATTTGAGCATTACATCCTACACAATACAAGAAAACAAATTTACTATATATATATGTGTGTGTGTGTGTGTGTGTGTGTGTGTGTGTGTGTGTGTGTGTGTGTGTGTGTGTATATATATATATATATATATATA
>NC_068989.1:4436204-4438645 GCF_001194135.2 Octopus bimaculoides
CACCACCACCACCACCACCACCTACAACAACAAGTGTCATATAAGAAAAATTGTCCTGACATCTGTTGCCTTCTCAGTGGGTAATGTTTATATTTCGCAGCGGGACGACATCGAAACGGAGCGTAGCCAGGTGAGGTCAGGTGATGAGGGTGGATGGAATGTAGAGTATGTAGCGAAGGCATAGGGTGGGTGGGTGGACGGGTGCATGGTTTCAATACCTGCTCGTGTCAGGAGCAACTCGTCTCTTAACCTTTGCAGTAAGTCGCGTTCCTTCCTCACCTATACGTGTGCGTGTGTGTGTGCCTGTGTATGTGTGAGTGTGTATGCGCGTGTGTGACTATCCATGTATACGTATATTTACATATGCACATACATATATGTATGTATACATGTTCATATGTATATATTTATATATGTGTGTGTGTAAACATGTGCATATACACACACACACGCACACACACACACACACACACATATATATATGTGTGTGTGTGTGTGTGTGTATGTATGTATGTATACATGTACATATACTTACAAACATAGATACCTGTGTATATATATATATATATATATATATATATATACTTATGCATACACTCCCTCGCACACACATATATACATGCATATACACATATGCATTGATGTGGGTAGTGCACACGCTCTCACACACACACACACACACACACTTGTGACCGTACTAATTAATTAATTCAGACTTATATACCGTACTTCGGCAAGCCCTAGCATTTGCACCCCACCACATCCCCACCATATTTTCCTCCCTCTCTTTCTCTCTCTCTCTCTCTCTCTCTCCCTCCCTCTCTCACACACACTCGCACGCACACAAACACACTCTCTCATCCTCTTTTTATTTCTTTTAATTTGCGATTTCCTCTTCCCAATCGCTATCTCATACACTTCCCTCCTCGTTGTAGTTGCTGTTGTTGTTCTTCTTCGCCACGTCGTCCTCCTCCTCTTTTTCTTATTCTCCTACTCCTACTTCTTCTTCTTCTGCTTCCTCACCTTGTCCTCCTCTTCCTTCTTCCCCTTCTTCTTCTTCTTATTATTATTATTATTCTCCTACTCCTACTTCTTCTTCTTCTTCTTCTTCTTCTTCTTCTTCTTCTTCTTCTTCTTCTTCTTCTTCTTCTTCTTCTCCTTTCAATACCATTATCGCCGCCGGCTCTGCCGGTGCCTCGCAATTGTTTCCGCTGCTCCCGTTGCTACCTCTCGAGCCATTTCAGCGTCTTTCGGAATTGCCGCCGCTAACGGCATTGCCCCGCTCCCAACACCACCGCTGCTACCACCGCTGTCTGCCTTGCCGCCGTTGCCAGCCCTACCGTGGCTACCTCCGATGTCGGCGCTATGCCGCCGTCATTGTTGTCACAAGTTTCTCATAATGCTCTCTCTCCCTCTCTCCCCCTCTCTCTCTCTCTTTCACTCCTTCTGTCTTTCTTTAATTCTCTCTACCTTTTTTCCTGCGTATGAGTGTTTTTTGCTTTGAAATGCTGGCAACTCTTTTGCTGCAGGGGTTCGCGGCATAGCTAGTTGCTATAAACATAGTCTCATCACCATTCGCGACTTCATCGATGACACCCCGTCTACTTCAGGTCTTTCACATTTGTTGTAATAAGCAATGTGGGATTGAAGTATGAGCTTCGTGGTGCCGTGCTAACAGAGATATCAAAGATTCCTCTATTAAAGAAAGAACGAAGTCTGTTAATGCACAATCCATTGTTTCGAATGTAAGAGAGACTCTTGGAGAGGCAGGATCCCTAATTCAGGCACAGAAAATCTGGTGGATAAAATATATATATATATCTTCGAGCTTTCACTATTTAAATATTTGGTCCTCACAAATCTTGGAAAAAGAGGTTTAAGGATGGCATGAAGACTATCATGAAGTCTCTTGGAATGGACCTAAAGGCCATAGAAACTCTTGCTTCGGATCGAGCTGGATGGCGAACAAAAGTGTGGAGTAGAGTGAAAGCTTTTGAGGAGGCCAGAATGACACATGCAAGACTCAAAAGAGATTTAAGGAAGACTGTTGCGATCGATGAGGTGGATCTCAGCGACCTTTTTGTGTGCACAGTCTGTGACGAACCATGTTTTTCATTTGCTGGGCTCAAATCTCATTTGCAGACCCATGAAAAACGAACCGCCACCAATTACTCTGCCTATATATCTGTGCACACCTTTCAATGCCGTGTATGCCATAAGGTCTGCAAATCTAACGAAGGCCTCAAAAGACATTTTAAGATCCACAAAGATCAGAACTTTACTGCAGCTTATGATGGTCCAAATCAGATATATAATTTATGTGGGTGCCTTTTCAATACATTGACTGGTTTAAAAAGCCAGATTAGACATCATGATGGACCTAAGATGTAAATATAGGAGGTGGTCATAAGGAGTAGACAACCACCATATATATATATATA
>NC_068989.1:4439079-4443552 GCF_001194135.2 Octopus bimaculoides
ATATATATATATATATATATATATATATATATATATATATATATATATATATACAAATTAGACACCTTTAACACATTATTTGTGGATTGTTCGCCTTTTACAGCGTTGTCTAGAATATGAATATACACATGCAAAGTTAGTATAAGTAATATGTAAAAATCTTTTAGCTTACCGTTTTCCATTCCATCATCAATCTCATGTGAATCTTTTGTAAATCTCGTGTAAATAAAGTTTGCGTCTCCAATGATTATCTTTAGAATGGTTTCACCTTCTCTGTTCTGTAATGAATTAATCCAGTGAAAATGATACAATGAAAACGAATATAAATGTATTCGCGCTCGCGTGTGTGTGTGCGTGTGTAGCAATGCGGTGAAAGAATCGTTAGAGCATCAGAATAAATGGTTTGCGTTATCCTACCAAGATGAACTTTGCTTTCATTTTTTTCGAGATCAATAAAATAAAATACCAGTTATTTACTAGCGATGGTGATAGCTATGCTTCATCATCAACATTTGAGAAAAAAGGGATGAAAAGCAATAAATCTTTGTCTGGCTGCCATGTCTTTTCCACGATAAAGACAAAATTGAAAAGATTGAATCAAAAACAAAAAAAACAGCAGCTCGATGATTGTGAAACGCTTAAATCCAGGAAGTTCATAGGGTGAACGATCGAATTTGAGTTTCATGATAGGTTTAACGGAAAAAAATTTTTCACCGGGGTAAGTTGGCGTGTAACCCCTTGGTCTTCACACTGAATACAAAGATAATGAAGAAAAAAAAGGTTAAACGGTGATTAACAAATTAAAAAAGATAATTAGTGAAAGGACAAAAGACTCACTGTATTAGGTTCCAAGCCAATTGTGACGGATATCGGTTGATCGGTGCTCGGTTATAGGATCACACGGTCGTATAGTTGCATGAATATGTGTACGTGTGTATGTTTGTGTGCATGTGTGTGTGTATGTGGGTGTGTGTGTGTGTGTGTGTGTGTGTGTGTGTGTGTGTGTGTGTGTGTGTGTGTGTGTGTGTGTGTGCGATTGTGGAAAGTGCCGCGGGGGCGAGCTGTGACATTTGTGTCTCTGTTTCTTCTCTTATCTATGTGTTTGTTTGCTTTGTTGTTCCCGTTTGTATTTCTTTTCAACTCAAGCAGTTGTGTCTTCACTTCTTCATTAAGACGAGTAAAATTATCATGAAACGAGTCGTGATTTTTGTATAATTGTACATGAGGAGAGGAGAGGGAAGGGAAGGCTGCATCGTCCTCCTCCTCCACTTCATCATCAGTATCAATGGAGAAATGGAGCCGGTTACTAAGTGACGGCGTTCATTCTCTGAAAACAGGACTTTGGTTCTAGGCTTGTGGTTTTCTAAATTGTTTGGTACGTGCATATGTATGTATATCCGAGCATGTATGAATGCATGTTTACATGTATATATATATATATATATATATATATATATATATATATATATATATATATATATATATATATATATATATACACACATGTCTGTGCACATATGTATATACATGTGTGTAGAATGTATATATGTATGTATGTATGTATGTATGTATGTATGTATGTACAGCAAGAGGATGAAAAGGCCACAAATGTTTCGCCATCCGAGCGCATATGGTGGATTTCATTGGTTAATTATTCAACTTAATTGCCATTTGTGTTTTTGCTGTGCGTTTTGTTGGGATTTTTTTTTATTTCTTCTTCTGCATTGTTTTCGAAACGCTCCCCTCTCCCTCACTATACACACAAACCCACCCCACAGTTTCCCCTCATCATGAGAAAAATAAAAGGCGAAGGTGACTGCAGTTGAAATTTGAATGCTAAACGTATAAGCTAATCTGAAGAAAATGGAACATTATGTACAACGAAGAGACGGAATCTTCTAGGTTCTGATTTTTAAAGGTTAAAATTCTTTAAATGTACAAAACACACACACGCACACATACACATACACACACATGCACATATGAACACATACATATATATACACATACATACCTGCAAAATTATATATACATATATATCTGTGTGTGTCTCTGTGTGCGTGTATTGTTTCGGCAACCAATGCATAATGCATATATATATATATATATATATATATATATATATATATATATATATATATACGTGTACGTATACATACATTTATACATACATACATACATATATAATACATATATATATATATATATGGCCGCAGCTCTGAGCTGAAACTTTGAAAAGAAAATGAAAAGAAAAAATACATATACACGCACATATATATACATATATATTAATATATACACACATAAACATACATACACACATACACTCACATACACATACATACACACACATACACACACACACACTCATGCACAAGTCTAGACGGACGCTCACGCTCACAAAGTCATATAGTTATATAATACGTAACAACGGGTGCCTAAGCGGGTGGGTTTGGCATTTCCTTTTGATGTGTCATCACCTGGTACCATAAGAAGAGTAATTCTTCTCTACATATATGACCTTTTACTGATAAAACATTCTTCCGTTTGGTGCCATTAGATTCGTGTATCTTCTTGTGTTTGTATCTATATTTATATGTTTGCGTGGAGGCGCAATGGCCCAGTGGTTAGGGCAGCGGACTCGCGGTCATAGGATCGCGATTTCGATTCCCAGACTGGGTGTTGTGAGAGTTTGTTGAGCGAAAACACCTAAAGCTCCACGAAGCTCCGGCAAGGGGTGGTGGCGAACCCAGCTGTACTCTTTCACCGCAATTTTCTCTCACTCTTTCTTCCTGTTTCTGTTGTGCCTGTATTTCAAAGGGCTAGCCTTGTCACACTCTGCGTCACGCTGAATCTCTCCGAGAACTGCGTGAAGGGTACACGTGTCTGTGGAATTCTCAGCCACTTGCACGTTAATTTCACGAGCAGGCTGTTCCATTGATCGGATCAACTGGAACCCTCACCGTCGTAAGCGACGGAGTGCCACGACGACGATATGTGTGTATAAATGTGTTCTGCTTGGCATTCACGCCGGACCCTCCAATAAGAACAGATGGTGAACACACAGAGCAACGGTTTGCTTGCTGTGTCCCCAAAACATGTACCGAGAGGGATACAATCAAACATCCAGTCAACATTCTGGTGTTGAAGAGGTCACTAGTGATGGCGACATTATGTTCCATTCATCTTCCCACACGGCCTCACACTCAACACGGAGGCCTACATGAAGTGCCTAAAGGAGGTAGTGCTGCCCTAAGTCAATAGAGTGGCTGCTGGAAGACCCTATGTCTGGCAACAGGACTCTGCACCATGCTTCACAAGCAGGAAAACCCAGTCATGGCTGTCAGACAATTTCTGAAACCACATCAACCCTAATATCTGGCCATGTAACTCCCTCGACCGCAACCCCCTTGAATATTAAGAGTGGGGCGCAGTTGAGTGAGAGACCAACAAAACTCCTTGTAACATCAAAGATGAACTGAAGGCAAAGATTGACCAACTTAAATAAGGAGACCGTCCAGAAGAGCTGCATAAGATACCAAAGTTGTCTGGAGGCCGTGGTTGAAGCCAATGGTGATTTTATTGAATAAATTTACTTTTTAGTATATCAAGAAATTTTTATGTAGTTTTGGTAAATATACCTCTTAAAATTAGACGTCAGTGTTATTTCCATTTTTGCGTAATTTAGACGACAATATATTCACCGCACCCTGTATATCTGTGTGTGTATATATATATATATATATATATATATATATATACATTTTTATATATAACGTTGACCACTAAAGTGGACGTATGTATGTATGTATGTGCGTGTGTGTATATGTGTGTGTGTGTGTGTGTCGGTAGATTGCAAAATCGGTGGATTTGAACAAAAAGAAAATGTTGTAGTATTTGGTTCTGTCTAGTAAAGGTCCCCTTTCACTGCACTCCGCTTAGCTGTTTCGACATTACGAAGTCGATAACACAAAGAATGGTTACGTATTTTTCAGCTTAAATACGTAATGGTGTTGTGCAAATGATTGCAATTGATAAAATTAACTAAAAAAAAAGATTACCTGATTTTTCCATAGTCATTTTGATTATCACCATAATTAATTTAAGACACAAAAATATCGTGTATGGTTCGTCTCATAACGCCAATAGTGTCGTCTGCGCAAAGAGCGGTTGTCGTCTGCTGTAACTAAAGGTCTTTCTGCTTATCTCAACCGAGAAGACATTTGAAGACTGCATATCTATGAAGCTCAATTAAAATCACGTACAGACACATACACACATACACAGTATACACAACCACATATACGCATGCATATGATCACAGACCAATACACATACATATGTGTACGCACATACATACATTTTGAGACCGGCTTCATTTCTGCAAAAAGTAAACAAATCTGAAAGAAGAAATATATACATTCATAACTGTAAACGCACATATGCAGCTTGAACCACAGCATATATATATAT
>NC_068989.1:4445238-4446878 GCF_001194135.2 Octopus bimaculoides
GACAGACAGACAGACAAACAAACCAAACAAACAGACAGACAGACAAACAAACAAACAAACAGACAGACAGACAGACAGACAAACAAACGAACAAACAAACAAACAGACAGACAGACAAACAAACGAACAAACAAACAGACAGACAGACAGACAAACAAAGGAACAAACAGACAGACAGACAGACAGACAGACAGACAGACAAACGAACAAACAAACAAACAGACAGACAGACAGACAGACAAACACAAACAAACAAACAGACAGACAGACAAACAAACGAACAAACAAACAGACAGACAGACAAACAAACGAACAAACAAACAAACAGACAGACAGACAAACAAACGAACAAATAAACAGACAGACAGACAGACAGACAAACAAACCAAACAAACAAACAGACAGACAGACAAACAAACGAACAAACAAACAGACAGACAGACAGACAAACAAACAAAGGAACAAACAGACAGACAGACAGACAGACAGACAAACGAACAAACGAACAAACAGACAGACAGACAGACAGACAAACAAACGAACAAACAAACAAACAGACAGACAGACAGACAAACAAACGAACAAACAAACAGACAGACAGACAGCCAGACAGACAGACAAACAAACAAACAGACAGACAGACAGACAGACAAACAAACGAACAAACAAACAGACAGACAGACAGACAGACAGACAAACAAACCAAACAAACAAACAGGCAGACAGACAAACAAACGAACAAACAAACAAACAGACAGACAGACAAACAAACGAACAAGCAAACAGACAGACAGACAGACAGACAAACAAACCAAACAAACAAACTTACAGACAGACAGACAGACAAACAAACCAAACAAACAAACAGACAGACAGACAGACAGACAAACAAACGAACAAACAAACAGAGAGACAGACAGACAGACAAACAAACGAACAAACAAACAAACAAACAGACAGACAGACAGACAAACAAACGAACAAACAAACAAACAGACAGACAGACAGACAAACAAACACAAACAAACGAACAGACAGACAGACAAACAAACAAACAAACGAACAAACAAACAAACAGACAGACAAATAAACGAACAAACAAACAAACAGACAGACAGACAGACAAACAAACTTTAATTGATGATGTACTGTCTGACAATTCGACCCCAGAAATTGCCTGTTTTTTTCCGACTTCGAAATTCCGAGTGGAAAATTTGACGCCGACACGATTCTCCTCAACAGCAGCAACAACAACAAAAGCAGCAACATTAAGCAATGTCCTGATTCCTTTGGTCACAAGTCGGCTATCTTGGGGAGGGGGTGTAAAGGAACAACAACGACTGTGACACTGGACAATGTAGTTTTGAATCGTATACAAGGCACAGACATGACTACGCTAAAGAGAGCTCGCTTTGCATCCACAGGGAACAAATGCAGCAGTGTATTTTTCTCCCACGCTCTAACGACTCAGCCAGCTTGCCAATAATAATTTCTTTTTAAAACTATAGGCATAAGGCCCGAGATTTTAGAGGGGGATAATTAATTACACTGTGGAGGCGTGTGGCTTCGTGGTTTGGATGTTAGACTCGAGATCGTAAGATTGTGGTTTCGATTCCTGGACCGGGTAACGCGTTGTGTTC
>NC_068989.1:4446978-4451571 GCF_001194135.2 Octopus bimaculoides
GTTGCTTATTTTGATTATATATATATATATATATACATATATATATATATGGAGTGGGGGTTTAAGAGAGTTACAAAACAATTTTTCTTTCTCTCCACTTATTTTCTATTGTTTTTTCTTACTCCTCAATACGACTGAACTTTCAGCTATGTATGTTTTTATGAACTACATCGAACATTTAAACTTATACTAATGTTTATCTCTGTGCAACTCATTGAAATTTCTATGAACATTTAATATTTGATCATTTAAACATGTTTTTTTCCGAAGCTTCCCATGTCAACTTAAATTCTCCTAAAAGACCTTAGTTTTTATTTTTAACATTGATTAGCAAAATTTGTCGAAACTGGTTTGGTATTTGAATAAATCTATTACAAACTTTGAAAACGACTACTACACGATTTGGGATTCAGATACATTTTCAAACTCGGAAACAGATTCTTCTACATTTTTTTCTACGCAGGATTACTCTTTTTTTTTTTCTCCATATATATATATATATATATATATATATATCGTTGCTATTATGTTGAACTGCCGAATGTCCAAATTTGGCCAAATGCGGTTTTTTTCAATATCTATTTTTGCTTGCAATAGCCGGTCCGGTTGTTTTGGTCAAACTATCGTATCTTCAACTTCTTCAAATGCCAAGATATCAAAAATTGTCAAAGTGTAATACATTAGTTTTGCTATGGAATGGTGAAACTATTTTTCATTTTCTGAAAAAGCAACATTTTGAACTACGACACTTTTGCATAATAGTAACGATATATATATATATAAAATTACAACAAGGATATCAAGTCCTTTTAAAGTTCTCTTTGGCTGTGGATGACTAAAAGTGATTTAAAACCGGAAACGGAGGCTCTAATCTGTGCTGCCCAAGATCAAGCACTAAGAACAAACTACATAAAATACAGAATAGACAACAAAGCAGAAAGTGATAAGTGCAGAACCTGTGGACAAAATGGTGAAACCGTATGGCATATTACCAGCCAATGTACACCACTAGCCCAGAAGGAATATAAGAGACGTCGTGACAATATAGCCAAGCTTGTCCATTGGACACTTTGCAACATGTATGGACTTGACAGAGCAAAACATTGGTACGACCACAAACCTGAAGGCATTGTCGAAAATGGAAATGCAAAGATCCTGTGAGATTTTATGATTCAGTGCGACCATAGATTGAGAATAGGAAGTCGGACATAGTTTGTTTTCTTTCTCAATGAAGACTATGCTGGATCATAGATATAGCATTCCCAGCGGACAACAAGGTATGCGATAAAGAAGAAAGAAAAGTCGAGAGATATGATAGGTTAGCTAGGGAAGTTGAGCAGTTGTGGTTGATGGAAAAGGTAGCAGTAGTACCAATAATTGTCAGAGCCCTGGGAACAGTGAGCAAAAATCTCGAGAAGTACGTGGAACAAATTGTGACTGCAATAATGGTGGAGCACTTGCAGAAAACAGCACTGCTTGGAACCTCTCGAATAATCCGGAAGGTGCTGGAAAAATGAGAGATGTTACCTTAGTTCACTGGTAGTGAACAGCTGACACCGTAGTACATCTCCAGCTTTAGAAGCAGTGCAGAGGCAATAATGATAATAAAAATAACAACAACAACAACAACAATAATAATAATAATAATAATAATAGGAAGAAAATAACCTAAGGACTTGGATGCAGCAACGAACCCTAATAGACTAGCTAATATACGAAAATATATTCTCAAAACAAAAACAAAAAACATATCAGAAATAGAAATAGGGCACTTAAAAGGAAAAATACATCAGGAAAATGTAGGTAGTAACGACACAGCAATGCCAAATAATATCATAAGCACTGGGACTGTAAAACACGAAGACAGACGTAACATTTCTAACAAAAATGAAGTAAAACTCGAATGTGGAGTCTAAAAACAGAAGCAATTCCCGCCATAGTATGTGCATTAGGTATTATGAAGAAATATTCAGACAAATACATAACAAAAACACCAGGACAAACAAGTATATATAACATACAGAAAATAACACTACTAGGCACAGCACACATCCTACGTAAAACACTTTCAATGTAGTAAAAATAAGAGCATCACAGCAAACCACAGCACATACCCAAGGCACACAGAGCTACGCTTGGTAGTGCAGATAAGAAGAAGAAGAAGAAGAAGAAGAAGAAGAGGAGGAGGAGTACAAGGCTACATATTTGCATTATAGGTGTATCGACACAGGTCCTTGGTTGCAACAGGATAAAAAGCATCAACTTTCATTTGTAGAACAGTGGGAGAAAAGCTTCAACTTCAGCAGGATTTGATCTTACAGTATAGTGGGCTAAAAATTTTACCGAAATCATTGTTGCTTTTTATCACATTGAGGTCAGCAACAATTATAAAACAGTATTAGTTCTCGTGAATCGAAATCAGTGTTGCGTAGCATAAAATAATGAGTTTGATCAGGTTGTGACGCCCTCACCTCATACCTGCTGTAAATAGGTCAGAGAACCAAGAAAAGCTGTAATATATTTTAATCCAGCAACAGACACGCAGCTCAACCGATATCTTTTTCTTTTTATTTAAAATCAAGCGATATTTGCTTCGTTTTATTAAAGCAGAAACAAACAATGGAAAAATTATATTGAAACAAAAACAAAAAAGAAATTATCCTTTTCCTAAACAGGATTAGATTTTTTAAATCGTTTGTTCCCAAACATGGTCATGTACAACGTGTGTGCGAGATAAGGTTTTGTTGGAAACCAAATAAGAAGTATGAGGAGGAAGGCACCATGCTGATAACGTATTAGAAAGAATGAATTATAAACGCAAACACGATTGCATGGTTGTTAAAGCGAGAAATATCAAACTAAACTGTTTAACAATTGCCAGCAAGTCCTGCAGCTGTTCGTCATTTTTTGCAAAGAGCTTTGTTATTATTATTATTATTATTATTATTAAGCATTTAGCAGCTTCGAGCAAATTTTTACTGCATCTCCTGCTATATCTCCATGTTGCTGGGATGTGTGCAGGCTTCTGTGTTCTTTTTTGTTGCTGGGAGTGTGCAAACTCTTCCCGGTATTGTATTGTCTGTTTCTTTTTTTATTCACTTTCTTTAGGTTTGGTGCAGTCTTTTGTTGTGTTAGTGCTTGTATTGTGTGTTGTAATTTCTTGGGTAACTGGTTTGCTGGTGGTAGTTTATTTTATTGTATATATGCTGTTTAGAGCGTGTCTTGCGTTTGAGGATTATTTTGTTTAGGTTGTGCTATTGAATTGATAGCGCCTTGCGTAGGATGTGGACTGTTTCTAGTAGCTATAGTATGTAGGGTTGAGGAACCACATAGCTTCTACATTTTTGTTCATGTTTTATTTTTATCATGCCGAATTCTCCAGTTATTAATGTTGTTGTTTCCACTTTCATGCCCCACATCTTGAATACTTTGACAATTTCCCCACTTCTTTTTAGCCAATATTTTGGTCAGGAGGTACTGCAACGTCGATTAGTAAGCAGGTGGCTCTTTTTCCAATCCTTGATTATTGTCTGGACGATTATTTTTTATTTACAACTGCAGTTTGTATGTCTAGATATATGCATGGCTTTATATGTGTAGATGCATGTGTGTACGCAGGTGGAGTCGTATGCCTTTGGATGCGCGCGTCCTTGGGCACTCAGTCCATATAAAGGACTGGCTACACACAATATGCACGCTTGGTCATGGCATGTAAACATTTGATGGTGAGAGCGCGGGTGCACGCGTGAGTATATGCATACGTCCGCACGCGTATATACGAATGTTGATACTACGAGCGCTAAGTGTGTTTGCATGTATGTGCGTATGCGTGATGTAACATTGACTAACAGTAGCAGCGCCATCTATCCGCCAAGAAAGCCTCCCAAAAGTCTCCTCTGTGTTATTTTCGAGTTGAGTAGGGTTAGCTGGACATGAACACCGACATTCAGAGTTGAGACTGCACTTAGTGCTCCCTTGGGAGCCCCTACATTGACACACTAGAAGGAGACCGAGAATGGCATATGTTGATGCCCTAAGGACAAACAAACACTGGTCTCGGGGAGACGCAAGACATAGCATCAAAATTAATAGACAAGGTCTGCTGAAGAGAACTCGTCCATGGATCGCGGGAATTTTACCCGCCCAACATACATACATACATACATACATACATACATACATACATACATGTGTGTGTGTGTGTGTGTGTGCGTGTGCGTGTAAATAATAACAAAATGGGAAATATTGAAGTTAATAGGAGTTTATTATAAGCAACAAATCGATCATTATCCCTTACAGCTGTTTCAATTCAGCGGATAGAAATTTATTAAAAATTAAAATCGTATCTCTGAGCATAATCTCATCAGGTGGAGAATAAAAAGATACCCTTAGATATTTTGTATGCTTGTTTGTAGGCTCTACATGGCAGACGTGTCTATATATATATATATATATATATAAATATTCTATTATATATCTAATATATATATATTCCCTTACATATTTAAATCATTTATATAGATATACATATACCCTTATACATCTAAATCATTTATATATATACATATATATATATATATATATATATATATA
>NC_068989.1:4451581-4468291 GCF_001194135.2 Octopus bimaculoides
ATATATATATATATATATATATATATATATATATATACCCTTATACATCTCAATCATTTATATATATATATATATATACACATATATATATAATGTACTGTTCTATGATAGAAGATTCAACAAAAAATTACTCCCCCCGGTGAGAGATAAGTACTATTACTTAAAGGCCACAGTACATGCATTTAAGCGCTTCTGATAGTTTGATATATTTGAGTATTTCTCGACGTATAAAACTATTAGTACACTTAAATGCATGTACTGTGTCCTTTAAATAATAATAGGTATCTCTCTCTCTCTATATATATATATATATTATTAATATTAATATTATAAGGCTCGTCAAAAGACAGAGGACTCGTGAGTAGTAAACGGACGTCCAATTATATGTATATAATGATTATATATTTACATTTTTATATACTTTTTATGATAGAGCTCGAAATAGATAGAGCTATAAATAATAACTTGGGTTAAAAACCCCTGGATTGAGAAAGTCAAAGGCTTTTTGTAGGACTCAAACCCTCATTTCCTCTAAACATGACAGGCTATAGACTATAGAATGTAGATAACTTGAAAAAGGAATTGGACATTCTCCTATCCTCGATTCCAGACGAGCCAACGGTCTCGGTAGGAAATACAGACAAAGGAAACGGTGTCAAACTGCCATACACCTAAAGATACAACCATTAGGTACAAAGCACATGGAAAAGTTAATATGAAATCCCACCCACCTCAGTAGAAACCCGCCATAGAAGAGGTCTGTGGAAAGAGTACAAATTTAAAATGATGCTCCAGCATGATCGCAACTGCATCTCTAAAACGTATAAAAGAATAGCAGAATATGTATAATTTATGTGTTTGCCTGAAAATTGAAGGAAGCATGCGAGAATGTGCTTACAAATTTGGTTTCGTAGTCGTAAGCTCCCGGTGTACTAAAAGGTGTCGTTTTAAAATACCTTATTTGGTCTTCCAACAAATAAAGATCTATAAAATAAATACCTGACTAGAACAAGTAATAATGTTGATGTGATCGACAATAACGCTTGGAGACAGTGCACCAGAATGGGCGCAGCCCAGGGTGTTGCCACTTCGTTTTAGAATAGCTTTTATTTATTTTAAAATTTCGTACCATTTTTTTCCCAAGATATTTTCTTTTGTCTTTTTATCTTTTTTTATATTTTGTTTTATTTGATTTATTTTTCACTTCAGTCTATTATAGCAGCGAGCTTTTCGTCTTTTGCAATTATCCATTCGGGTTGCTTCGAGTGTCTGTTTGATTTGCGTATAAAACGTTCGATAGTGTCTTGGGTTCGATGTATCGTCATTCCAATCAGTTGAACGACGAGCGAAATCCCGAACAGAGAGCCATTGATTAAACCAAATAAATTTAACTTAGACTTTTCGCTTGTAATGTTTGTGAAGAGGTATCCAAGGATGATCATCCAGATCGTATTACACATCAAAAATACGAAAGCACTTTTGACGCGCAACTTCCGGAGTTTTTCAGCGATTTCCGACTTTGGTGCACCCGTCCTTACCTTTGCACCAATAACGAAATCATGTAGAAACTTCCAGAATTTGTATTCGACTTCATCTTCATGCTTATCAAAGAGGTTAAAGCTATGAGTGGAAGAATTCATACTTGCGGAAACTGAAATAAAAGAAAATAAATAAATAAGTAAATAAAAAAGATATTGTGCAGAAGTGGTCTTTAGAAGTTTCATTTCCAGCCACATTGTTTTAGGTTCAGTCCCACTGTGTGGCACCTTGAGTACGTGTTTTCTGTTATACTACTAAAGCATTGGGCCGACCAAAAGTCTTGTGAATAGATTTGGTAGACTGAAAACGAAAGAAGAACGTTGTGTCTGTGTGTGTGTTCCCACCTCCGCTTGACTACAGATGGTTTGTTAACCTCCCCGTAAAGAAAAGTCCTGGTGTCAATGTATTCGACTAAGCCTTACAAGGTGGTGCCCCACCATGGCCGCAGTCTAAAAGGTTAAAGAAATTGAAGAAAGAAAAATATAACAACTAGAAGAAATGAATTATTTCTTCTATTGTGAGTTGCAGCCATTGGATTGAAGCAAAGCCGCCGAGAGAGAGAGCTTCTTATAGTTTCTGTTTGCCTTGTGGCAACATCGTAAAGATGAAATGTGAAAGAATAGGAAGGAAGCAAACATGGATTAACTTACTTTTATCCTTCCTTTTCTTCTTTATCTTCTTTTTTCGACGTTTACGGATTTGGGGGAAACAAACCAGTTTCGGAACGGAAGCTTTGTTCTGCAAATAAATAAATATATAAATAAAAAGTAAAGCCCGTTTTCTTTTTATCTTTTATTTGTTTCAATCATTCGACTGCGGCTATACTGGAGCATTTTTTCAAGGATTTTGTCGAACAGAACAAGTTGATATATTTATTATCGAGTCTTTGGACGAACCAGAAATCACAGGGACGTTACCAAATCCAGTTGTCACACACAGACGCACACACACTCACACACGCACGCGCACACACACACACACACACACACACAACGAGCTTTCATGAGTTTCCTTCTTTTAAATTCCCTCACAAGTGATTGATCAGTCTGGGGCAAAAAGTAGAAGATACTTGCCCAAGGTGTTACGTGGTATCAATGAGCTGTTCTAGAGTCAAACGTATTCCAACCGTGACCTCTTAGTCTGTTAAGGGTCGTCTAATATAAGCATCACTGACATTTTCCCTTACTTTGTTTTTGTTTTATATTTTAAAATGGTAGGATGCAATCTGTAGGGATGTTGGTTACTATTTCTAGCAGGTTGCTTGACTATGTAGAATCTATCGGTGGCTTCATCTGCATCTCTAGATATTTCTTTTCAGAAGCGTAAAGGCAGCAAGCAGCTGTATTTATAGTCTTAGAAATTATGAAACACAATTCTTCAAGGCCCAAAGAAAACAATTCTCAAAGTGAATTGTTTTGTATCGAAATGAGACGACTGGATGCGATTGTTTGGTACGGCTGATTGTACTTTCAGCCTGTTTTTGCGACAGTACTTTTTGACACTGGAGGCAAATTTATGCACACATCCACGCGCAGAAATATTCACATGCAGAGAGAGGAGGGAAGTGGATCAAGGACATTACACATACATGTAAGCTTAATATGATGTTCACGAAGAGAGAGAGAGGAAAGAGAGAAAGAGAGAGAGAGATAAGAGGGAGGGTGGGAGAGAGACGGATTGGACCATTTGATGTCAAATATGTCAGCTCCACATCAGCGATGCCATAAAGGCAGCGCCCAAAAGGCTGAGCCAAAACGCCTCACCCCCAGCTTGTATTGTCGCATTATGTAATATTTAGTGCTCTTTCTCTTGAGTCTAACGGATATTAACTGGTCACTAGAAGTGGCAATGCTGCCAATAAAAGACGTATCACCGAAAATGCATTCTGAGACTCATGTATACGTATTGAAACGCATGCACCACCCGAGCGTCAAACTAATACGCTTGCTTGTTGTTCATACACGAATGTAACAATGTTGACCCTTTTTGAAATACAGGTACAACTCATTTTGCTAGCAGAGTAAAATAAGATACAGCAATATGAAATAAGTTTCTTGCTCAAGGACACAACGTAACTGCCGGAATCAAACTCATGACCTTACATTCTTGAGCCGAATACTTAACCACTTGTCGACTCGACCACACGGAATAGTAGGGTCAGTTGGGCACCGCCTGTGGAAATGACATATTGTACTGCGTGGAAGTCGTGCCGGACGCTCCAATACCAACATTTCAGAGATTTAGAGTGTCAATCTGAGTGTTTGCCGTGTACTCAAAACATGTACTGAGAGTGATAAAAATCAAACATCCAATCACCATCATGGTATTTGGTGTGATCACTAGTGATGGTGATGTTATGCCTCAATTAATCTTCCCACACGGACTCACACAACATGGAGGAAATAGTGCTGCCCTGGAGCAAGAGGGTGGCTGCTGGAAGACCTTATATCTGGCAACAGGACTCCGCACCATGCCACACTAAAACGAAGACCCAGTCATGACCGTCAATCGATTTCTGCGACCACGTCACCCCTAACATCTGGCCACCTAACTCCCCAGACTGCAACCCCCTTGATTATTATGTGTGGGGTGCAGTTGGGCGAGAGACCAACAAACCTTCTTGTAACACCAAAGATGAACTGAAGGCAAGGATTTACCAACTTAAACAAGGAGAATGTCCAGAAGGGTTGCAGGAGATTCTGAAATCTGGAGGCGGTGGTTGAAGCCAACAGTGATTTTATTGAATGTCTTTACTCTTTAGTATATCAAGAAATTTTTATGTAATTTTGGCAAGTATATGTTAAAGTTAGACGTCAGTGTTATTTCCATTTTTGCGTAATTTAGACGATAATTCATTCACCAGTATATATGCGCGCGCGCGTACGCGGGCGTGTGTGTGTTTTCACTTTCACCTACCACCGCTTGTTAACCGGTGTTGGTTTCTTTTTGTCCCCGTCTCTTCGGCCATGATAGAATAAATACCAAATTTAATAAGTAATAGGGTGGAACTACAAGTAAAACATTTCCAGACTGATGCCCCTGCATGGTAGCAGTACAATGACTGAGATAATTTAAACATTGGTTTGCAAATTTTGGCACAAGGCCAGCAACTTGGGGGAGGGTGTAAGTAGATTACATCGACCCCAGTGCATAACTGGTACTTATTTTATCGACTCAGAAATGGATGAAATGCAAAGTCAGCCTTGACGGAATTTGAACTCACAACATAAAGACGATCGAATGTTGCTAAGCATTTTTCCCGGCATGCTTACCACTCTGCCAGCTCGCCACTAATGAGACAAGTAAAAGATGAAACTCTCGAAACATTTCGAACGATTTCAAATAAATATACTCACGCCATCCCTTGTCCCCCAGCTTTGATCTACAATGTTGCTGATGGCATATGCTGGAATCAAAATATTCATGGTTGGAACCATGAACATGGAGAAAAATCCAAGACATATCATCCAGCACTCGTGTGGATGTAAAATGGCGGCATAGACAACACAGATCGGGAGTACGATTAACATATAATCATCTTCAAACTCCAGGGTGCCCTCTTTCTCGTCTGCAAAAGACAGAAATCAATATTTAGTTGTTGTTGTTGGTATTATTATTATTATTATTATTATTATTATTTCCTCCGTAAGTTTCCTGAGTATAACTTATTATTATTACCCTCACCTTTGAAATTATTTTGAATGGTGAATTTGTTAACTTTGGCTTGTGAGGATAAACTATTTATTTCTGTTACTAAATTTTCTGAAACCAATTTCACATTCCATGTCTACCCTTGGGATCGATCGGGTGCTGGACAAGGATTCTGCATTATTTTTCCGTTTTTTTTTTGTTTTCTTTTTTTTACTTAATTTTTGAGACCCTAACCCTAATTTTAATATTCTCGTTTGTGAAAACAGTCGAGTTTATTTCAGATATTCCCATTTTAAAAATCATCTCTGACTAATCGTTGAGAGGACGTTGGTGTTACCTTGGCGGAGGTTTACACTGTCTGAGTACTCTCATTATTATTATTATTATTATTATTATTTAGGCAGCGAGCTGAGAGAATTGTTAGTGCGCTGGACGAAATGCTTAGCGTTATTACGCCTGTTGCTACATTCTGAGTTGAAATTCCACCGAGGTCGACTTTGCCTTTCATCCTTTCGGGGTCGATAAAATAAGTACCAGTTGAACACTAGGGTCGATGTAATCGACTAGCCCCCTTCCCTAAAACTTTCAAAGCCTTGTGCCTAGAGTAGAAATTTTTATTATTATTGAAATGGTGAGCTAGCAGAATCGTCAGTTCCTGAGATCGTCAGCGATATTTGTTGCTCTTATTCGCGCTCTGAGTTCAAATCCCGACATAGCCTTTCATCTTGGGTCAATTTACTCAGGTTGCTCCCTCCCCACGAAGCTCCTGGCCTTGAACTCTGCAACTTATCGGCGTCCGGCTCAGGAAGAACGCTGTTATCTTTGTAGAAACTACCATGGAAACTGAGTAACTGGTCTTATGAGACGTCGAGCTCGAGCTATCAGAAATAGCAGTCAAATCTCATTTTAAAAAATCAAACCTTACTATATTAGAAAACTTCATTTCGGCTACAGTAGGACATATATGGTACAGGTAGAACACTGAATTTCCAAAAGCTCTTATAATGTGCACAAAATTAAGACCAGGCACTTCAAATACTGCCGCCAGATTAGTTTACTAAGCGACCCTTTTTCACAGTACAGAATTAATAAAGTTGTGTGCAGGCGCATGGCTGAGTTAGAGTAATGGCAACAAGGCTGTAAGGTGATGGGTTCGATATCCGGTGATGTATTGTGTTCTTGTGCAAAACACTTCATTCCACGTTGCCCCAATTCACTCAGCTGACAAAAATGGGTAGTATTTGTACTTCATAGAGCCGGCCTCGTCACATTGTGTCACACTGAATCTTCTTGAGAACTACGTCAAGGGTACACGTGTCCGTGGAGTGCTCAGCCACTTACAGATTAATTTCTTGAACAGGTCATTCTGTTAATCGGCTCAACTGGGACCCTCGACGTCGTAACCGACAGAGTACCTGTCTAGTTTATACTAATGTAGAAATTACTGTATTTCTGCAGAACATAAATTCTTTTCTACTCTAGGCACAAGGCCTGAAATTTTGGGGGAGGGGGCCAGTCGGTAAGATCGATCCCAGTACGCATCTGGTACTTAATTTATCGACCTCGAAAGGATGAAAGGCAAAGTCGATCTGGGTGGAATTTGAACTCAGAACGTAAAGACAGACGAAATACCGTTAAGCATTTCGCCTGGCGTGCTAACGTTTCTTATTTCTTTATTGCCCACAAGGGGCTAAACATAGAGGGGACAAACAAGGACAGACAAAGGGATTAAGTCGATTACATCGACCCTAGTGCGTAATTGGTACTTAATTTTTCGACATCGAAAGGGTAAAAGGCAAAGTCGACCTCGGCTGAATTTGAACTTAGAACGTAACGGCAGACGAAATACCACTAAGCATTTCGCCCGGCGTGCTAACGTTTCTGCCAGCTCGCCACCTTCTACAGAACATAAATTACAGTAAATAGACATTGCAAACACTAAAGTTCACGTTTGAGGTTACTGGCAATGCCAAACTATAGCCACAAATAACGGCATTTTTCTCTAATGTTTGCACTTATGGTTTTTTAGCACTCTGTTTTTGAAGCTGGGGCATCAGTGAGTTATTTGAAACTGTTCTACATTGATTCCAATTTGCTGGAAATAATTGGTTCTGTGCATGGAGGAGAAATTTATCCATTCCATACTTATCTCAAGAGCCATTGCAAAAAAATATAAAAGTTGCTGATTAATTGAGACAAATAATGAAATAACATGCGACACCCAACCATAACACTATTCTATTATAGCATGTTTGTAGTGATAAAAAAAAATATAAATTTTGGTTTTGCTTTAAATCAAGAATTAATTTAGAATCGGGTTGAATTTGGAGTTGTGTGGTCCATGCTTCATCAAAGTGTAGCAACAAGGTAAGCAATAGGGAATCACCAAAGCAATGAATAGACTCAACGGTAACTAACCAATAAGTCTACACTCACAAGAGAGAGACAGAGAGACAGACAAAGAGACACATATAAGTTACAACTGACCTTTGATAATGTCTTTGACAACTAAGACGGTAATACCTATGAAGACGCATGAAATGGCAATGCCAAATAACAATATTAAGACGGTTGTGATATAGGCTTGAGTCTTCGTCGAAACAAACATACAGCTGATCATATAACCTAAAAGTGTCATACAAACTAAGACTGTAGGCGCCACAAATGTAATTTCGAATAGCAAGTCTAACCCAGCTGTAATTAGCATTATGGTGGAACCTGCAAAGAAATAAGAAAGACAAATTTAATATATGTAATTGTGTGGCATGGAATTTTACTGACAATTGTCTGCAATTTAGAGTAGAAAATAATATTATTATTGTTCAGACGTTGATAAAGTAGGTTCATATGAACTGATAATGTGCGTAGATGAGGAATTATCTATGGGTATACGGAATGCCATGAAACACACATCAAGAGCCTGAGGGACGGATGTCAACTTGCAAAGTAGAGTGGATTTAATGGTAAAACAACACCATTAATTATTGGTTCATCTGCCGGTTTTATGCTCCAAAATAATGTATAACAAATTTCAGCTTTTAATTCACTTGTGTCTGGAAGTCTGGCTTCACTTAGAATAGCAGCATCAATATTATGTGAGTCGATTACCTTTGAAATTAGTGATGTTTTTCATGTTTGTTGTCTTGTAAAGTACTTACATTCCAACAACGAAAGATTAACATGTTTCTTTTATTTTCCTTATCTTTATTTCGACTGCAATAAACTGGATGGCTAGACATTTGCAGTTAATGCCAAGTTTATTGAAGGCGACACATTTCTTAGAATTCCTTTTCTCCGATATTGTAGAAGCAGTGATACAACTAGATAAGACTGCTTGCCACACGACTCTTGCAGGTGCTTTCGAATTCTACAGTGCGATGACTATCACGCTCTGTGCTGCCTGTGTGTGGGACTCTGGCTAGGAAGTTCCAGCAACACCCTTTGCCAGTTCCCGTCACCATATTCCATCGCTATAAGGCTTTTAACTTCAAACTATTTCGGCAATGAATTTGTTTTAAGCGGTACAGGCGTGTGTGTGTGTGTGTGTGTTTCGTCCAAATAACCTAAATTCTGGTTCGTATTAATATCACGTGAGGGCAAAGCTATCTGTATGCAGAGCTGGTGGCTCGAGAGCGCTAAAGGTAGAATTTGCACAGGTTTCCGTAACAGATGAAGCCTTCACACCTTCCTGCTTTCATGACGATCGTTTCTATACAATGTCTATCAACCTGATACCATAAGACTTTAGACTGAAGTTCTATTCAAACCAAACCCTGAAACAGAAAAGATTCGAATGGGAGGTTTGACAATAGGCTACTCAAATGGGTCAGGTCATTTAAATATCTTGGAAGCACAGAAAATTCTAAGAGTAGTCTTGTTGACAAAGTCAATGTTAGAATATTTAAAGCTACAAGTGCTTTTGAAAAACTTTCGTATCGTTTGAGGAATGAACCGGGTGCCAGTCTGAAAACTAAAACAAGTGCATACAAATCTTGTATTTTGAGCACACTTTTGTATAGGACAGAAGCATGGACTTAGAAATAATAAGAACTTTTGTAGTTCTCTTCGAATAAAACTATTCGAGGCGATGCCCCAGCATGGCCGCAGTCCAATGACTGAAGCAAGTAAAAGAAGATATATTTACCTGGAGAGATGATAACAATAAGGAACAACTGAACAAGGTAGAGGATGTAAATGACTGTAAAACAGGCATTGTGTCGCACCAGTTTGGGAAGATAACTCAAAACTAAGAATGTATTGGCCAAATCAGATAAAATCCAGCGTCGTCGTTGTTTTAAGAACTCGTCCATTGTAGAAGGACAGAAAGTGGTGTTGAAGGCGTACGTACAATATTTTAATTTCCAGCCTCTCATCATCATAAGAGTACACAACCATCGATCCTCGCCTTAAAAAGTAAAGAAGAAACAATGGAAAAAATATGAAAATGAAATAAAAGAAATAAAGAGATTTGGAGAAAATTATTACCTTTTGTCTGTCCTGTATATCACTTGTGATCATGGACATATTTCTCCAGCGTCCATGTATCGTATATGATACACGTGCTCAATCCTTTTTTAACTACCAGAGAAACTTGGGACTTATGAAAGAAGACTTTATAAGAAAACGCCCCTTAACCGTTCCAACTTCCGCAGCAGTGGCTCGAGAGCCAGCACGTACAGAAGAGGTGACAAGTGGCAGGCTTGATGGGCCGAGTGTGCGATGCTAAATGGTTTCGAGCTGTTTCTGCAGCGCATTGCAGTGATCTAGCCCCTGAAAACGAGCCCGAAACGTTAAATAGATATTGCCGAGTAGTTAAGCACACCAAAAGGGAGTGTAATTGCACAGAAATATTATCACCGTGATCTAAACCATGTTAGCAGAATATTTGACTGAACAGGCATTAACCAGCAGAAATGCTTAATTAAACACTTAAAAAATACAGATCTCCAACTTTGTGTGTCTTTCCAGTATGGCGGCCATAATAATAATAATAATAATAATAATAATAATAATAATAATAATAATAATAATAATAATAGAAATGTGGAACCTCAAGACCAAAACAATATCTGTTGTCATAGGTTCCCTAAGAATGATAGCAAAAGGAGTTGATTGCTACATTTCTCAGATACCAGGAAATCCAAAAATGGAAAAAATTCAAAAAATAGTGCTCATTTGAACTATTCATATCCTACGTAAGATATTGTCTATGTAATCCCCAAAGCATTTTAATCTGTAAACAGTGTCAAAATATTTTTAAATGTACATGATAGCAAACACCTTTTACTATCATCTTAACATCACACAATAATCTTATAATCAAATGACTTTTAAAACAAACTTCTAATTTACTTATGTTTTGACAGACATTCTCTAGAACAATGCTCTGGCACCCGAGTCATAACACCAACTTGAAGTTCCAACTTGTCTCTTGACGATACTTGGAGTTAACTTGTACAGATACAAAGCAAAAGCCAAACATAATAATAATAGGGCTACAGCAAATATTCTGCTCAATACCACAGATTTGCTTGTCAGTTGTTTGACCTTAACCAGTTGAGCATGTCTCTTGGTGGCTGACGATATGAGCATCTCTGATCATTAGCAGAAGTAGTGGAGGAGCAATATAGCCATGTGTTGAGAGGAATTCTTTGGAGTTTGAATAAGTCACCTTTGGAAACATGGGTGTTTTGCTCAACATCCTTAAACAAACCTTATTCAGAGACCTTTTGAGCGGGATGGGCTACTCGACCTGAAGAAATTTCTAACTGGGCCCCACCTGCGAGGTCATGCGCTGTTTATCTTGATATGAGATCACCATGTCGCGCACATGTGGTTGTTATGAATGTGCCTGGTGTACCCTTATCAGACGGGTAGTCATGATGGGTATAATGGGCTTCGTATATTTTACCCCAGTGTCACTTTGATGGCATGCACTGCTCTCTCACTCAATAATAATAATAATAATAATAACAATAATATCAATAAATAATAAATGATAATAATAATAATCTTTTTAGGCACAAGGCTAGGAAATTTGAAGAGAGTATTAAACGAATTATCGACCCTGGAAGTGAAGTTGACCATGATGTTGTTTGAACTCAGAAGCATAAAAGCCAGAATATACGCTATCTCAATGAGAGCGGAAACATATTAAACAATAAATGAGTGAACCAACTAATATACATAGAATGAAATAACGAAATAATTGGCGCCGTACCTGTGTCTTTGACAAATACATCCATCGATTCTGTACTTGCTTGAGAATATTCATCCAATAATTGATAGATCGCAGCGATTCTATATAGACTGAAACATCCTGGGCAACACATCACCGAACCAATAATATTCTGAGCACTCTTTGTCATCCAGAAATCTTTAAAAAAAAAACAACTTTTTAAGTAAAAATGAAAAACGAAATATATTGTGTATATGAAAAACGGAAGTTAAACTTTCGAGATGTGAAGGCGCATGGCCTCTGAGCTGGATCGTTGTACTCACAGTCGCAAGTTATTTCCAGATATTTGAGACGTAAAACACTTCGTATATTTCAGACATTAAAATTTCAGTGAAGTTTGACAACCCTTTCGAAGACAACGAAATACAGGCCCGATGATTATATATATATACAATCATCTGCCATATCCAGTCTTTTATCGGCAAGATCAAATCGAACTATGACGTATGGTATTTAAAATAGTTACTATCAGATTATTTATACAGGATATTAAGTGATACTTAAACAGCAGTAGAGACAAAAAACAAGAACCAACCTTTAGCGTATTCAAACATTTGGAACCATACAATTGGGTGATTCCTCTCGCCTATGGGATGTGTCCGGCCACAAGCACCACCGAGGCGAAGATCACCATTACAAGTGTTCAATAAATCAAGCACACCATCGTCACTGAACTTCATGTCGGAATCTGTTGCTAGGATATAGGTCCGGTTGTCGAATTCTTCAGGATTCGGAAGGAACGGCGACTTCATGTTCACTTCGGTATCCTTTATTAAATTTCCACTGATGGTATTAATAGGTATCCTTTCTACTTCCGGGTTAAAATGAACACTGACGTCATTGGGACCCATCTTAGTTATTGTACTTGAGGCCCATGAAGTGCCAGAATCTCCAAGGCCATGCATGTATGTAGGGTTCATCGCTGAATGGTGGTTCGCCGATAATCTACCGTTCATCTTGGGGACACCCAAGCCATTCGGATGGAAATATACGCTAGAGGCTGAATATAGGCTTTTACTTAGATTTTTCTCATCCGACCAGTATGACATCTCATCCTCGCTGGAAAATGCCGAACAATCGCTATATTGACTCAGCATTGAACTTCTGTAGTTACCTAGTATTCCTGTTTGGTTGTACAATGAATCTACACCATAGAATTTCCTTTCATCGACACAATACCGGGCGTTGAATGGCGTCGATTCCATTTCGCAGCGTTTCAGTCTTTTTTCTATCCAATTGTAAGCTTTTTTCACCCGGCAACTCATTATGTAGTTCATATATAACACCTTTAAAGATCGAGAAGAAATTACACATTATACATATACATATTCACACGCATATTCACACACACACACATGTTTGTGTTTGTGTGTCCGAATATAGCAAAGAGAGAGAGAGAGAGATATGTGCGTGTGTGTGTGTGTGTGTGTGCGTGTGAGTGGGCCGGCGTGTGTGTGTATCTGTGTGTGTATCTGTGTGTGTATCTGTGTGCGTGTCTATGTGAACAATGATATCTCGTGTTGGAATGGAGATTATTGTCAATGGAATTAGTCACAGTCACTTGTATCGTTAATGATTCTTTCTTTAAAAGGACAAAAGCGTAAAGTCGCCTCCATGAGATCCGATGTCAGAATAAAGAACAACTGAGATTATAAACAGTTTTTTTTTTCCTTTTCTTCTGCACAATTTTATACAGAAAACCCAGAACACATCGATTAAATCCCTATTTTTACAAGCCAGTAATTATTAGGGAAAGGAACATATCAATTCGTTGATCCCATTACTTAACTATTACCTCATAACATCGACCCCAACAGGATAAATGGCGAAGTTAACTTTGACGAAATTTGAACTCAGAACGTAATGAATCGGCAGAAACATCGCTATGCATTTTTTCACACGTTTTAACAATTCTGCCAGTTTGCCTCTTAAAAGGTTTCAAATTTTGGTGCAAAGCCACTAATATTTCGAAGGAAGGGGACGTGTCAATTACATCGACACGTGTATCATATATGATGCATGAATGCCAGAGAAATATACCCGGCATATAACATGTGATAAGAGTTAAAAAAAAATCTTGGGGTAAAGCAATAAGAGCTAAATCACTCATGGACATACTACGATCTTTAAAAGGATGGTAACATTGGAAACACATATACAAGCGCGCGCACAAAGTACAACCTGGATGTAGTCGAATCATGAAATCATAGCCTACTGTATTAAGACATTGGATAATGTATCCTAGATAGACTTGTTAGCACTCCGTCGCTTACGACGTCGAAGGTTCCAGTTGATCCGATCAATGGAACAGCCTGCTCATGAAATTAACGTGCAAGTGGCTGAGCACTCCACAGACACGTGTACCCTTAACGTAGTTCTCGGGGATATTCAGCGTGACATAGTGTGACAAGGCTGACCCTTTGAATTACAGGCACAACAGAAACAGGAAGTAAGAGTGAGAGAAAGTTGTGGTGAAAGAGTACAGCAGGGTTCGACACCATCCCCTGCCGGAGTCTCGTGGAGCTTTAGATGTTTTCGATCAATAAACACTCACAACGCCCAGTCTGGGAATCGAACCCGCGATCCTATGACCGCGAGTCCGCTGCTCTAACCACTGGGCCATTGCGCCTCCACTCTAGATAGACTATATATGAATAAAACTGGCCATGATGGTCATATTTGGAACAACCTAGTTTATAGTTTTGCTCAGTCAGATCTCTTGGCTCTAAATAATAACAAGGGGTTTCTGGATACATTATGTATAAAAAAAAGTAGACAAGAGTTGATAAAGCTTTGATCCTGTCTGTATTTTTTTTCAATCAGAGTTGGTCAACGGCTAACAACAAAAAGCAAATGATTTTAGCTTAAATTTTAGAAAGAATTGCAAGACAGATTCTTGAAATAGAGTCAACTGGCAGAAAACCTAAGAGTGGACTAAGACCAAGGTGATTAGATAATAGCTATAGTCTCTGTTGGTCATGCTTGTGAATCCATGTGGAAAGTGTAATGATGATGGCTTCTGATAGGGACCATATAGAGGAGGTGCCTGAGGATTCTACCCACACAACTCAACACTGAATCGCAGGCAGAGAAAATGGTTGATGGATTAATTGGCATCAGCGACACAACAACATATGTAAAATATAAGATCCACACATTAGTTTTATGATGTAAAAGCAGGTCAGATTTCTCTAATGTAGTCTTTCAAACGTAAAAAGCGTGAGGTTGGTCATAAATTCGAGTGCCTTCCATCATAATTTTATCCTTTCAAGGTCAACTCAGTCTAAACAGCAACAACAGCCCATGTATTGAGACCCACTGTTATTGTTAGCATAGAGCTTACAGAAGATTGGGAAGACAGTGAGTAATTCATCGAATCTGAACATGAATATGTACACACACACACACACACACACACACACACACACACACACACACACACACACACACACACACACACACACACACACACACACACACACACACACACACACACATCTATCTATCTATCTATAAGTATATATAAATAGAAACATACACGTACACATACATAAATACATGCATACACACACACATATTTATGTATTAAACTTACCTGACTCCATCGTTTTTTCGGTTTCACTTTTTGAGAGTCTTTCAGGTGCAGAAAAAACGGAATGCCACCATTTAAGATCCATTGCAGCTGCAATCCGTAAGGCATTTGATTTGCATATGCTTCTGTACGAGCAATATTCAGTTGGTTTTGAAGTAACGACAGAAGCTGCAGAGCAAACTCTCCAAGCTCGTTCCCTTTACAACCATTATCAAGAATCACGTGGGACTCCATATAGACATGAGACAGTTTTTTCGACAAGGATAATCTGGAATTCACAGAAGAGATTTAATGAAAAAAAAAGATGCAACTGTAAATTTAGTTTCTCATTACAATCTCAATTCTTATAATTCTTCGTTTCTGTATTTGGTTTCCAAGAGTCTTGGTGTGAACTCAAGTACTGAAACAAATTTCATTGTATCACAGGAGGTGGGTCGTTATGTCAATAACAAACACACGCACAGTTCGATTTCACTTCTTTATTATTCCTTAATTGATTAGCTATTTAACTAATTGATTGCTCGATCAATCGTTCAGTCAGTGAAACCTTTCATCGACATTTGCTACTAAAAGACATACAGACAAACAAATCTGAAATGGACTTCAAACAGACAGGAAATGTCATTCATGAGGTCACAAATAGCGACAAAAGGACTTTGCCAAACCTAGTTGATTGACTGATTAACTTAACAATTAATCAAACAATCAGTTAGTTAATTGATTAAGTAATCAACCAATTGACAAATAAATAGAGAAGTGAAATAGAACCAGTCGCCTTTATGGCATATTGACAATGCAGAACCAAGTGCAGCTCTATGCATTGGTCACATGTTTTTTTTCTATTATTCTAGTGTAATGAAAATATTCTATGTAATCTTTGTGAAGTGCATAGCAGTGTGCAGTGTCAGAATGTATTGGCATAATTATTCTCCCGATATTTAACAAAACCTGTTTCATCTCACGACTTCACATCAAGAATCTTGCAAGCCAAGTACAAAAACGAAATACCCTGTTTAACATTTCTTAAAAGAATGCTATTGCGATCAACACTAACTTTGACCTTTCTCTCATAACAAACCATCCAGTGTTGTAAATATTTTTTGTGAACGTTAAAATAGTACAAATGCAACATTACATATCTTGATTAATTACATGAAGCTCTTTAAATTGTAACCTGAATACGACTGTTTACTCCATATATATATATATATATATATATATATATATAATTTATTTATGCGCCCTTTTAAAGCCTAGCCAGGCTCATGGGCCTGGTTTCCCGGTTTCTATGGCGTATGTGTTCACCCCAGCTGGACGGGACCCCAATCCATCGCAGCGTTACTCAAGAAACAGTGAGTGGAAGTTGCGGTGAAAGAGTGGAAAAGAGGTCGACACCACTCCCTGCCGGAGCCCCGTGGAGTTTAGGTGTTTTCGCTCAATATACACACACAAAGCCCGGTCTGGGAATCGAAACCGCGATCCTCCGACCGCGAGTCCACTGCTCTAATCACCGGGCCATTGCGCCTCCACACACGCACATTTTATACATAACAACTTTTTGCAAGCAAATTCTATAAGAGATGCAATAATTTATTAGGAAGAATAACTTAGGAATATGGATTTCCGCAATGCACCATATCATATCTTTTCTTTGAATTTTACCACCCGAGAAGGTTATATATATATATAT